>NC_090894.1:6062665-6067665 GCF_036669925.1 Montipora capricornis
CATTTACCAGGAAATTCCGGAAATTCCGGTTGGGATGTAAATGGAACACACGTTTTTGGTTCGTTCCACTGGAAAATTTGCGGAATAAATGGAACTTCTGAAAAGGTAGTCCTGTTTTTCCGTTGGAAACTTTCCGATGGAAATGTGTGTTCCATTTACAACTTTTGAAAGGTGTTACCACTTCCAGGCTATTCACGGCCACATTTTTAAATTTTGGCGCGTAAAATCGCAATCACTGGGTGGCGAACGGACCTGAGTTAAATGGAACACGTTTTTCACCCGATGGAAATTTCCACCGAAATTTCCGGAAATTTTTTGTAGATGGAAAACGCCCACTATAACAGATGAGGATTTGAAAAATTTCCGCATTCTTGATTCCAGATTCCATAATTTCCACAAATCCCTCCAAAAACATGGCGGACAGTAAATAAGTCCACGTTCCCCGCCTTGTCTCCCTTCTTCGTTGGGTTAAAACCATAGCCACATGGAAAACAGTGATTGAAAGTATGCAATTTTTAGGAATGGACAATTTTCGAGAGACATATACCCGATTTCTCGCTTTCTATTCTGACAATCCTACTGGAAGTCGCAATGGAGAAACGCTGGCGAAATGGTTAGGTAGAGCAAGCTCCACCACTCACCCCTGGACCAAAACTGAATGGCGGCCAAAAAATTTACCACAATTCTGTAGCTGAAGGATGGAAATACACAATGATATGCAAGAGAGCCAGTAAGTGTGAGCCACTATTGAGATTTCATCCACTGAATTTGGCTAAAATCGCATGTTTCGCTAAGTGGGTCTAAGGGGCAAAGTGTGTTCCCTTGGATTTTCTATACAAAAAAGTGTCCATGATTCTAACCTGTATTATTTTAAAGATAAAGGTTCAATTAAAATAACTAGTAAATTGCTTGGTAAGCTTGGGGACACGCTCCTTTATCCGGTGCAATCGATTGAATTTTGTTAAAATTCGCATATTTCACAAGCATCTCATGTCCTTATGCGGTGCCGAAAGAAAATTGGTCAAAAAAATTACAGAAGCGAATTTCTCCAAACTAGTTTCATATTTTGTTATATACCTATTTAAAGAAGGCTACAGAAAAATTATCAGCAAGATCGATTTCGTGGGCAAAACTCGACATGAGGATCTTACAGAGACTTGCTCTTAAGTGGTAAGAGGACAGTAATTTGCAAATATAAATCTCAGTATTATCTGTTGATTTTTTATAAGTGTCGGGTCACCCATCTAACAGGCAAAATGACCTTTCAACCGATTGGAACAGCAATTCGCGCAACTACATAGTTTTGTTACGTCTACTCCGTACTGTGTGATGAAACTACGTACGATGGTATCGATCTCAGTTACAGTGCTCAACATCGTCCCTCTTGAGACTACGCGTAAGAGTGGAAACTATTCAGTGAAAATATTTCAGGCATTCAACAACGATACCCATAACATCAAGAGAACTCCGATCGTGGAATAGAATTCAATGTATACACCTAAATGATTCGACTTAAAACTGAGAAATGGATGCTTGACAAGTTTCTGCTCCTGTGAATAATATTTTGTATTCATTCCCTGTACAAATAAACATTTTGGATGTTCGGAATATTCAAGTTCGCGACAAGTGCAATTGAATGCCCTTCCTAATTAGTTTACATCTGGTAAAAATGTGTCGGAATGTTTCTCGGTTCTTTTACAGGCGCCCAAGCTCAGTGTGAGCATGGCCCACAAAAATATAACGATTTCTATGGGAATCCCGATAAAAGGCTTAATATAATTATATGACAAAAGTCTCACTTGAAAAGCCTAACCTTATTGCCATTGTGGGTAGCTTCCTTCCAGTATGTTTTTTTTTCAGATCCGACGCGATTTGAACCATTTTTAAATTTCTCAGTTGTCAACGGTATAATAAAATCCCAAGGCTGGAGACTCTATTCTCAGGAGGGCGTCTGGAAAAGCAGGAATCCGGAATCCCGAACCGGAAACGGAACCGGATCCAGACCCGGAATAAGAACAACAAAGGTCCATGATATCCAGTTGTTTCAGCTCAAAATGTTCAATGTTATATTACACACTTTAAATTGCAAAATTGATTTTTACAGATTTTTTTGTGAAAACACAGTTTGTACCACTAGCGTCATTCCTTTTTTGAACGGCTCAAGTTACGAGAATGATTGACATCGAGACTCCTCCTTTTCCCTTGATGGATCTGAAAAAAAGAAAAAAACAAACACAGAAAGGAAGGTACCCACAACGGCAATAAGGTTAGACTTTTTGCTTTAGAATTCATTCATATAATTATCTTCTTAAGCCTATTGTCGGGATTCCCATACAAATCCTTATATTTTGTCCATGCTCACACTGAGCGTGAGTTGCCTGCGGTTTTTTCGGTAGCGCGTGAGTTATTTTGGTGTCACAGTAACGTTTTCCACAGTTTATCGTACTCACATCTTGTTCCAAAATGTTGACATGATGATCAGTTGACTTAGCTTTAGCAAAAACAAGGAGAGCGAGGAAGAATGTGTCAATATAAATCTTCCAAGAAAAAATAGATAAGCAAAAAACGAATAAAAGAATAAGAATAAAAGAATGAATAAATAAAACGTGTTGTGGTTCTATGTGGCTTAGTATTTTATCCAGAATTCATATGTTAGATGGTTGTTTAACGTTCCCCTGTGATTAAAAAAAAAAACACTTCCTTTTGTTTCTTCAGATTTTAAAAGTGTGTTTGTTTAACACCTGACTGGCAAAATTTTGAGTTTTGATTTTTATCCAAAGGTCGCTTTCTCTGAGTGCAAGTTTTGGATTTCACGGTCCGCCAGTACTCACGTACAAATTGACCATTTGGACCCCGGAGGGTTGGATCCAGGGAAAAGTGTCGTCAAAGGCTTTACTAGCTTAAAAGTTTAGGTGGTGAATTCATCTTATTCAAGAGCTTAAGCACGCGCGTTTTTTAGACGCGGACGGCAACCGGAATTGAGCTGTTTTCCCTTTTAGCTTGTCTTCACACAGCCACATTTACATTGCTAAGTATATTTATTCTCCATTAAAGATGATTAGTATAATAATCTTGGAGACACCACTGTCCTGGCACGCGAAATGTTCTCTTCCGGTTGCCGTCCGCGTTTCAAAAACGCGCGTGCTTAAGCTCCCTATTGTATTTGCAAAGCGCGAGTTTGAAAGTCTGAAAGCCCAAAACTCCTGTGCGGCATATTAATTCGGCGGCGTACACACGCATTGCATTTTTAAACTAGTGGGAATTTGACGTCATCTTCTCCTCGATCCAGCTCACTCAAGATGTAGTAATGGCGGACCAATCAAACAAGAAAATTCCAGTTAAGATAAAAATTGATTTTTTGGCTATAGGGGCACTTTAAGAAAAGCTCAACAGACGTTATTTTATGACGATGGTCACTTATGGGAGTGGTCGCTGATAAAGTGTCACTAGTATCAGGGTATGAGAACTCAAAGTGATTTACTAGTTGCGCAAGCTCATAAGCTAATTGTTATCCCCTCGTTATTCATAGTTCCCGGTGTTGGGGTCTGTCCTCTTTGGTGTATAATGGTTAGGAGGGTAAAAGCTCGGAGATATTAGCTACACCAAGCTACTCTAAAAATTCGAGGGCAAATAAAGATATATGATATGATGATATGATGTCCCCTGACGCATGTAGGAATGGAATAAAATTATGGATCAGCAAGACTGCCACCTTTTGGATCGCGGGTGAAAGATTGTGCAAGTAGTTACACTGAGTAGTCACTGACTGTTTACACGTACAAAAAAATTCCACTTCACTTTCACAGTTTCGATCCATAATGGCAGCTTTACATGATCTTGACGGCTCATACTCGAAAAATATAGGAGATATAACTTAACACAACTACTTTTAATGGTTCCTCTTGAAAATTACATACAGGGTCTTCGCCGTGGTAGTCTTGATGTTCCGGAGGTCTTCGCTTTCTCCAGGTCAAAAGTAAAACAATCGCGATAGAATTTTTGCGGCGTGAACATGGGGCTTCAGCAAATTGCATACTCTCCTAGGTACCTTGCACCGAGTTTAACTAGAATAAACTCTCGCAAAACTTAGAGTACTTAGACCTTGTCTGATTAATGTCAAGTAAAGCAAACAAACGATATGTAGCAATCACAACACTCCATGATGTAAATATTAGTAAATAAAGGGAAGTAGGCTTCATGCAGCCGGCATGCGATCAAATTATCCTGAATCAGGTCTGGATAGTAGCAGACATATCGATATTTTGAGAAACAACACAACACTTTTTAAATTTAAAAACATGTTTCGACAAAAACTTCTGTCATCTTCAGTTTAAATTACGAAGTATAGAGTTGAATATATACTGTGAACCAAAATGCTAATTAACTGTAAGAACAAAAGGAAACATGACAATGTTGATGATTAAGTGTAGGTTTCTCCCATTGAATATGAATGGATCTTTTATCTTAAGTTGGAAGGTGGTGGAAGTGTGATCTAGGATGCTGAAACAGTCATTAGAGCATGAAGTGTGGCAGTGCTCAGAATTTTGTAAATGTTTAAAGATGTGAGATGTCCTATCACTGAAACGCGCGTGGAAAAAATGCCGGTAGTTTCGCCGACATAGCAGGCACTACAGCCCACACACAAAATCTTGTATACCACCCGCACGGAGCCCACGAGGGACAGGATCCTTCACAGTGAACATGTTGCCGATTTTAAAGGATGAGAAAACTAACTTAATATTGGCAAAACGGAGAACCTTTTTCTGCGTGATAATAGAAAAAGGACCAATGTAAGGAAATTTAAAGTAAAAGGTACGTGTAGTGTCAGAGACGGAAACCGGGGGATTACGAGGACATCACGAAACTTACCAAAATCCTTCACAAGAATCTTTTTCCAGTCCATCTAGTTGAAAACATTATCAATCGCTACCTCGCATTTACTCGCCATGGCTGTAATCCCCCGGCTTCCCTCTCTGACACTACACGTACCTTTTCCTTAA
>NC_090894.1:6077665-6080165 GCF_036669925.1 Montipora capricornis
AAAATAGGTATCTTCAAAGTTTAGCAAACTTGTTGATACATCTTGTTGGTACATCTGTGGGAATGAGGGGCTCTTTTTGTTGTGTACTGAGCAGTCTTTTGCATGTGCTAAATGCTTTAGTGGTTGTTTCTATGTTCTTGTAGAGGCCTTACCAGTAAATGGATGTTCTTGCTCTTAGCTTTGTCTTCTCAGCTCCTAGGTGTGGCGCATGGAGTTTCGAAAAGATTTCGTTCTGTAGAGTGCCGGAGATAACAATTCGGTGGGATTTCAAGATTATCCCATCTTCTGTGGCTAGTTCATCGCGGAAACACCAGTAATGCTTTAGGGGTTCTGATAACGTCTGAATGTTTCTGGGCCACCCTGTGTGAATCACTTCTTCAAGTGCATTGAGCTCTGCATCCACGCTTGTCTGTTCCCTGATTCTTTGAAACATGTCATTACTGAACTGGGGCAGGACCTCATGTATTTGAACAATCATTTTGGGAATGGCATCTTTTCTACATTACTGGGGTAATGTTCATCCGGGCATTTATCTTTAGTTTGAACATTTGGAAACCTCACCCCAGCGCCCCGGGGCTTTGAATATTGCATGTGAAGGCTCGCTTTTTTTACTACAGGAAGGCGGGGTATCTCACCTACCCGGGTTCCCCCACCTCCATGTGAACAGGCCCTAAGATACGTATAGCTGGCTTTGAGGAGCGGATAAAATTTTCCCTCGAGAATTTATTTTTAACCAAAGAACACTCAGTGACTGTTACGCAATCGTTCGAGCAAATAACAAATCAACTTGAAACTTTTCTCGTCGAGCACTCCCGAACTTTGTCTTTAGGGAAGATAGCAGTTCTTCCAATAGGTTGCAATGAAGAATTGACAGTGACTTTTCATTAGCAGCCATTAGCGTTTTATCCAGACTATGGACTGAGTAATATTCAAATCAAGGAGTAGTTAACATTAAGTCTGGGTCATGTTCGTCGAGTTTCTCAGAACATAGGAAGAGATCACGGCAGGTCGAGCGCATTAAGCCTATCTATAGAACTACCAAACAGATAGTTTTGAATTAATGTAATAACAGTAACTTAAGAGGGTTAGCGTTAGGTTTAGAGTTAGGGTTAGACCAAAGAACTCATCGAACTTTTCGTGAGTCGAGAACGAATTTGTAGTAGATTATTCCGATTTCTTGAGCATTATTTTACCATTTATGTACCATAAATGTCTGCCTAAAATAATTTACGCGTTCATCGAGTCTGCATCTTTCTCTCCACACAACTGTCAATATGACAGATGTATTTGTACAGTACTCTTTCTTGCGCCATTAGCTCCCACAAATTAAAACAAAATCAGAAAGGTGCGGTGAGTAACTCGGTCGCAACCGCAATGCAAGTTGCCAACAACATGAGAACATCAAATGCAATGGGTCGAAATTCACTACTAAATAAATAATTTGAAATGTTCATAAACTCAAAAATCTTAGTTTTCAATTACCTTTGTGTTCGCTAGTTTCTGCACTCCTGTAATTTAATATGCTCTCCTTACGACTTCCTGTTTTGGATGCACAAGTATTTTTCCGCGTCGTGCTTCCACAAACAATTGACATGCGATTTCTACGTCACCCGCACGAGTTTACAGTCACGTACTACGATGTATCTCTATTTAATGAATTGTCAAGTAAATCAATATCTCGTCTTATCTTAGCCTGTGCTTTGCAAGGTGAAACTATTCTCAAATTCTCGTGCATTGTGCATTACAGGATGTTGCAATCTTGCCCGCGGCTGACATGACATGACATACCCGACATAACAACCGCCGATTTTTTTATGCTCGACAGAATTTAGGCTGATGACACGACAAGACCTGACGAGTGCACCCTTTCGGAAAGTTTGCTGTATATCTGACATAATAATTAATACTTTCGCGAAAAATCTTCATCAAGATATCGTGCCCTCGCGCTACTGAATTTCTGCTTAGAGAGAGGACGCGGCTGAAAATTCAGATCACCAGCCGAAAGGAATACTTGTACTTGGATGACGAATGTATTAGTTCTGAAAAATCCATTCATTTTCACGGACGACGCTAGGCAACGCAGTTCGTCGTTTCGTGAGCAGCGTTTTCCTGATATCTGGAAGACGGCATTAGGACAGAAAAATAAACATTTCGGAGTGTTCACCAAAACTTGTTAGGGGGGGGGGGGGTTGATGAGGTAAAGAGGGGGCTGTTTCAAAAATATAAACACTCTCAAGGGGGGACCTTAAATAATGAAAACAAAAATTGTCATTAGCCAATGTGTAAAATGGGGTTGACAGACCTACTTGACTTCCTTGTACGTGGTCTGGTTTGTGATTCACAAACTCGGCGTCATATGTGGGTTGAGTTTGTTGGTTCTCTACTCTGCATCGAGAGGTTTTCTCCGGGTACTCCAGTTTCCCCTCTCCTCAAAAAACCAACATTTTTCTTGGTTTGCTTTCATTGTAATTTCAGTTTACACTGTCCCCAATTAGTGTTC
>NC_090894.1:6087665-6095165 GCF_036669925.1 Montipora capricornis
GACGGTGAACCAAGCGTAGACTCTTTCCGGAGGGCAACTAGTATTAAAGCATTTCCCAAGGATGTAAAAATGCATAGAAAAACAACAAAAGTTAAGAGAAATATGAGGTGGTGGTGTATTCCTTCGGTGAATCTTTCTGAGCAAAAGTACTCTAGGTATGTCTTCTTCCCAAGAATTTCTGTAAGGTTTGCGTTCATTGACATGGTGTCGTTGTTACAGTTGCTTTTAAGCCAGCCAAACGGGATGAACTGAGACCACGCAGGTGTTTTAAAGTTTCGTAAAGTCTAAATTATGCACATTTATGCTTTTCGATTAATGAGACAATACCCTTAAGTCAAACAGTACTCTTTTCAGTGGGCGAAAGATTGACGTGATGCTCGTACTTATCAGGAGAAATTAAGCAATTGTCTCATATAGACAGCTGGGAAATTCAGATGACTTCAAAGGGATTCGAACTAATGACCTCTGCGATCCCAGTGAAATGCTCTACCAACTGATCTATGAACAATTAGGAGTTTAAAACCGTGCAGGTGTTTTGTTTCAGGCCCGACGCCTGACACAACGTCCGGTAGTTTACACAGGAAATAATTATTTTTTCAAGTGTGAAAATCGTAACGTTTTTTTCCATTTATTAACGGCCAACTGGAAAACATTGACTGGACTCTGGACTGGACTTTGGACTGGACTCTGGACTGGACCTTGGACTGGACTTTCTTAAACGAAGTTAATATTTAACCGTTTCTATTTAATTATTAACCAGCGAGAATGAGAACGAGAATGGATGTTTTTTCCAAAGGGAACATAAACGAAGCTAAACGAAAAATCGAACAATGCTGCCCAGTAACTTTCAATCAATGCCTGATCTCAAACATATTCTTATGAACAAATGGCATCTTTTACAAAACCAGCCCTTACTACGAAATATATTTAAAAATCCTCCCCTTATTTCATATAGAAAAGGGAGGTCTTTGAAAGATGTACTCGTCAGAGCAAAACTCTGAGGTCTCTGAATTTCCTATCCTGACCAATAGGAGTTGTGTTTGGCCTGTCTACACCATGTAACATCATTAATAATTAAATAGAAACGGTTAATCGTTATATTATTGGTTAAATATTAACTTCGTTTAATAAAGTCCAGTCCAGGGTCCGGTCCAGGGTCCAGTCCAGAGTCCAGTCCAAAATCCAGTCCAGAGTCCAGTCCATGTTTTCCAGTTGGCCTTTATTAACCAAAGAAAGACTTGCCCCTTATTTTACTCTCTTAGTTATGCATACAATCGAGAAAAGAAAGGAGATAATTTCTGTCATACACATGTATAATAAAATCCTTTTTCATTATTCCTTGTCCCTTCCCCCCTCTCTTGCTAGCGAAAAATATTGACCAGAAAAGTTCGCTGACAACTGACCCTGACTTTGATCAGAGAGCATCTGTTCGAATCAGTGTTTCTCAAGTTTCATGTGTACATCATCTCACCGAAATGAAAAGAATAACCAATTTTTTGCGCCATCGGTGAAGAAAAGACGAGTTGACGGTAAGTGTCTTATGCATCTAAGAATAATTAACAATTATTGGACGAGGTTGAGCAAAATATCATGATTTGTCAGTGGCGAGGAAATCAATTATTTGCCGAAGCCGAAGGCTGAGGCAAATATTTGATCTGCGAGACACTGACAAATCACGATATTTTGCGATAACCGAGATCAATAATTGTTTTATCATTCGATCACCGAGTTTGTTTTTTGTTTTTGTTTCCGGAAAGCTGTAAGCGCGCGCGCTGCCTTGCAGAGTCGAGTAATGACACCAATCAATTGGTTTCCGTCTCAGCACAATTATATTTGTAGACTTCAAATTGTAGTTACAGTCAAACGTTCAATAACACTAGGCATCAACAAAGCTGAAGAATTTCACAGTTTTCAAAGCTTATCCCGACACGTGAAGCTCGCCATTCTTTTTTTCTGGCTACAGCATAAAATCTCTTCAGTACATATGCATTCGCCAACTTGTCCTTCGCGTCGATGACACGAGTGACTCTTCGTCTGCCTTTCTTTCCTTGAGATACTCTCGAAATACGTTGAGTGCAACTTTTGTTCCTTTTCTAGTATTCTCACTGTTCTTTCGATCAACTAAAGATGTCGAATCATTCTCTGACAGCTCGGGGAACCGATCTACCATTTTCTCGCAAGAGCGGGATTTCAATTGCGCATGACCAGAATATTATTTGCAGCAAAACACTTGTTTGCAGTCAGTTATTTGCAGGTCACGTGGTGGGCTCTCGTCCAATGAAAAGGAAGGACAAAATACATCGAATGATAATGATTATTAGTATAAACACACAGGTGATTATAAAAAATCGCGCGCTCTTTGTGACTCGCTATCTCGGATTATCAGCCGATAATCACCTCGACGGACAAAATGGCTGCCAGTAGTCGTTTTGCCACTGTAAAAAGCTAAGTATTTACATACGAACAATAAAAAATAACAGAATGCGAAAATGAAGTGTAAATAAGAGGTGAAGAGAATGAAAAGTTAAAAATATTGAAGATCCGTTACCGTCTTCGACGGATAGAAAAGAAAGAAATTTAAATATAACGAAAAATTCGCATAAATTAAAAGATAAAAGCAAGTTGTAGAAAAATGCTAAGAAAATTATTGTTTCTTTAAGAGAATGTGATATTGACTTGGGAGCGGGCACGAATTATTGTCCGCCCCATCAGTTGTTGCCGTGTGCCATGACTCCAATGTCTTTCTACTTTGGTTGTTCGCTTTGTCAATGATTTTAGAGTTGTTGACGTCAATAACATGATTAAAAGTCCACGCGTGTTTTGCGACATTTGAGCCTTTAGTGCAATGCTTTAAGTTCCTCATGTGTTCTCATGTCTCCTAGTAGTAAAGGATCTATTAGTTTCGCCAATGTAGCTCCTGGGGCAACATGCGAGGACATAATATCCTTATTGAATTTTGTGCTGTCCAGTAACTTCTTTGTTTATAATGACACCATCTACAAACAAATCCATGGTTGTGCTATGGGTAGCCCCGTCAGCCCCATAGTAGCCAAACCTATGCATGGAAGAAATCGACTGAAAACACAGCAATCAACGCGACTACTGTCTCGCCGAAATTTTGGAAGCGGTATGTAGACGACAGTTTCTGCATTATTAAGAGTGACGCTGTTGCCTCCTTCCACGATTCATTGAACTCAATCGATCAGCATATTTCTTTCACCATCGAACACGAGTCCAACGGCCAACTACCCTTTCTTGACACCCTCATTTCGCGCGATAACGGAAAACTTTTGGTTGACATCCACCGCAAACCCACAAATACGGATAGATATCTTGACTTCCATTCACACCATGACAGAAAACATAAAATCAGCACCGCTGAGACACTCCTGCATAGAGCTTTGAATCTCCCCAACACACAAGTTGGAAAGACCCGTGAAACTGCTCGTGTTTGCGCCGCTTTACACTCCAACGGCTATCCCAAACAAATCGCTGCTGATGTTATAAGAAAGAAAGCGAGGCCTCCACCACCTACACCTACTCCAGAAGAGTTGGTCGGTATGTTCTTTAAATGGGCTGAGCCAACAAACCGACGCAACTTTGGAGTCCTTCCCTACATCAAAGGCATCACGGAACCTCTCACAAGAATCCTCAAGGAACATGACATCCAAGTCACCAGCAGACCGGTAAAAACTTTACAACAGCATTTCCCTATCCCTAAGTTTCGACCTGCCGAAGAGGACCAGTGCAATGTCATCTATAAAATTCCATGCGCATTTTGCCCCTGGAGCTACATTGGCGAAACTAAAAGATCCTTTACTACTAGGAGAAAAGAACACAAGAGGAACTTAAAGCATTGTACTAAAGGTTCAACTGTCGCAAAACACGCGTGGACTTTTAATCATGTTATAGACCCATATCACTCAATGTCCAAACAAAAGATTTTGCCCGTCGAACCTCTCATTCAATGTGAGGCTGGACGGGCAAAGACAATGCAAAGACAAAGCCTTTATTCCCCAAGGGCTCCAAAATGGCCGCCCAGTGATAAAGGTGAATTGACTTCAACAACTCTAAAATCATTGACAAAGCGAACAACCGGAGTAGAAAGACATTGGAGTCATGGCACACGTCAACAACCGTTGGGGCGGACAATAATTCGTGCCCGCTCCCAAGACAATATCACATTCTCTTAAAGAAACACTAATTTTCTTAGCATTTTTAACATTGTTTCTACCACTTGCTTTTATCTTTTAATTTATGCGAATTTTTCGTTATATTTAATTTCTTTCGTTTTTATTCTTTATTCGTTTTTTATCCGTTGAAGACAGCAGTTCAGTCTGTCGAAAGCTCATAATCTTTTTAAAACTTTTTACCATAGAACGCTTATACTAATTTCTTAGAATATTGTTGATTAATCATTAATCAACAATATTCTTAAAGAGCTTTAAATTACAAAACAATGTATGACGTTCTTTTCCAAATAGAAGTTTAATTATCTCTGAAAAAAGCGTGGTTACCCCGAGTTTTATTTTTGGATACCAATAGCACTTGCTTCGAAAAATGCGTGGTGACCGCCAATTTTCTTTTTGGATTTCAAAAACACTTGTTAAGATCTGCTTTTCCCGCATATTCAGTAAACCGCGCAAAATTACCTTTGAATTAGTAGGCAAAAGGGTTTTCAGTTAAGCGCGCGCGCGTAAGCCATACTCGCAATTCTAAAAGCTGCTCGCGTCAGCTCATGAGTCACCAGAAATAAACAAATTCGCTCACCTTTCTTCTGATTCCTATACATATAAAATATAAATAAAGTAAAGTGAAGTAAATAGACATCTCCTATTCACGAAAACTACGAAATTTTTCACACACGGTTTAATGGTCACTTAAATCCGTTTGTGTTTGCCTGTAGCTTCACTCGCGCGTGCACTCGAATGAGCGGGTGACGCATGCGTAAATGCCGATCTTGTAACTAGCTCATTTTCCTGATTTTGCAACTTTACTCGTTTATATCTCTGCTTCCGGACGGTGAATATTTTTCATTTTTTTGCATGTTAGCTTAGATTAATTTAAACCGTTTGTCTTTAAAATCAAAAAAATTCTGTAGATGAAAAAAAAAAAGAGACATTTTAAAAAAAACTGAAAAACTAACCTACAGATTTTGTTGAATATTTTAGAGATTATTTCTAACATTATCTGGAAACGCTGAATAGGGAGATTTAACTGTCCCGTTTTTTTAAAAAAAAAGATATTATATCTTAAGGCTCAAAGAAATGCCTTATATCGTTGCCATGGTAACGTTATTTTGGAGGAAAATGTAATGTGAGAACTCTATCATGAATACTAAATACCCTCGCCAAATTTCGTCTTGATATGATTACCCTAACTATGTCTAAGGACAGAATATGTTTATTTGATTGAAAAAAAGGAGAAACTATTCGAGCCTCCTTAAGATCCCGAATAAAAAAAGTTTCAAAAATCAAACAATCGAACTTGTTGGAGCACTTCCTCAAGACCCTAAAGTTCTTTGCGATTTCACAAGGCTCGTTTCTATGTTGTTCTCTCACATGGTTGCCGTTTACTGTTCGTTTATGTTCCTCCACACTTTGACATAATCTGCATCACACTTAAAGAAATATACAACGAATTGCAGATTATGTCGGCTTTACAAGCCGAATTTTTTATCCATGAACTTGAACTTGAAAGTTACTGTGGAGCGGTCGAAATGTAGTTCTTATTTTTTATCGCTCGTTTTTATAACTAACAAAAATAAATGAATAAATAAATAATCCCGAGATACTTGGGACAATGCATGTTATATTTTAAGATAAGTATCCGTTGCCGCAGATTTCTTCGTTTGCTTTAGCTCTCTACCTTTAGTTTCAGTAATTGACATCCCAGTTAAACGAAGAAGTAGCTAAGTCGATGAACAGCGCCATTTTTTCAATGTTGCCACGACAGCTTGTCTTACTTCTAAAATCTTCCAACAGTAGAGAAGTGGGTTCAATGAAGAGTTTACTAACACGAAACCCCCTGCATAATGATGGCTTAAAACAAGAGTCTGGGACAGTTGATCTCGGATGCTAAGCAATGCTACGATAACAGTGTAAGGGAGATAACAAATCAGCAATGCAAGCTGAACCCATAACACACTGGACACCGCCTTTTTATACTTTGCTAAGTGGCTCGCTTCACTTCGCAGACTACTACATGCTATTGGTGGATCTTCACGAGAGCGCCTGTCTTGAACTCCAGTGCGATGTTGACGGAGATTAAAGAAAATCATTGTGTGCGAGAACACGGAGGTTGACAGACAAATGAGTAAGACAGCAGAGGCGGTAGTAGCCAAAACCCAAAACGTTATATATAATTATTCCGTACACACGTTTCGTAGTTACTGTTTCGCTGTACCTCATTCCCAATGATGAAGCCAGAAGTCTGTTCACGCTCATAGCACTCGTGGTCAACAAATTAAAGACACTGTACACAACGCAGAATTTACTACAATAGTAGGGGAAAATGCGTAGTAGCAAACGCTCCAGTGCTCTTTTATTGCAAACACCCAGTACATTGCAACTAAAGGATCGGAAAGCATACCGACAAAGAGATCACTTGTCGCTAAGCTTCGAAGCAACAGTTTGGACGGTGAACCAAGTGTAGACTCTTTCCGGAGGGCAACTAGTATTAAAGCATTTCCCAAATATGTAAAAATGCATAGAAAAACACCAAAAGTTGACAGAAATATAAGGTGGTGTATTCCTTCGGTGAAGCTTTCAGTTCAGACGTACTCTAGGTCTTCTTCCCAACAATTTCTGTAAGGTTTGCGTTCATTGACATGGTGTTGTTGTTACAGTTGCTTTTCAGCCAGCCAAACGGGTTTCGTAAAGTCTAAATTATGCACATTTATGCTTTTCGATTAATGAGACAATTCCCTGAATTCAAACAGTACTCTTTTCAGAGAGCAAAAGATCGAGGCTAGGTATCGGAGAGGCTAAAAATTTATGCGGGCGCTGAGGGAATGTTTGAACAAGAGAGAAAAATGCAGTACCTCCAGACGTGGCGCTGGAGCGTCGTACCAAACGAGTCATCTCGCGATTTCAGCCCGTGCGGTCGCTTTTGGACGCATTTGACCCTTCGCTGCTTCCTGCTACCGACCTCGCCTCCCGGTACGGCATTGAGGGAGAGATATGTCGGCCCCTAAACCATATGAGACAAATCCCACGCCTACTCACAGCTCCAGACCGCACTTGTCATTACAATTTAGCGAAAGATTTCGATCCCTTATATATTCAAGAGAAAAGTCATTTTATGGTAAGCACTGGAGTCGCGTGTGTACGCACGCGCCCAGCTAAAGGTAACATACACACATGCTTAATGTTAATTAATTAATTAATTAATTAAATTAATAATTTATCTCTTATCCCTAGCCCCCACCGAAAATGATGCCGCTCGGCATCATTTTTGTAAGATTCATAGCGCAGCGTCCTTTTCATCGATCGCGCTGAA
>NC_090894.1:6100165-6105165 GCF_036669925.1 Montipora capricornis
AATTTATGCATGCGCTGACGGAATGTTTGTACAAGAGAGAAAAATGGAGTACCTCCAGACGTGGTAAATGCAATTACCTTTGTGTTCTGCACTCCTGTAATTAAATATGCTCTCCTTACGACTTCCTGTTTTGGATGCACAAGTATTTTTCCGCTTCGTGCTTCCACAAACACTTGACATGCGATTTCTACGTCACCCGCACGAGTTTACAGGCACGTACTACGATATATCTCTATTTCATGAATTGTCACTCTTCACCATTTGATTACCCATACTAATTTTATGGAATAATAAACATATAAAAATAGACGGTAAATCGATATACTGGAAAGACTGGTATGATTCCGGCATACTAAAAATCGAAGATCTCTTAGGCGAACGTTTTACAAAAGGCAAATCGCCCGGATAAAAGTCGCTTGTACTCAGAATGATCATGTGTGTGATGTAACAATAGTTTTATCAGTAAAGGAATTCCACATCACTATTTTCGAGTTTTAAACTCGTGATTAACTAAAGATTTGCCCTAAACGCCCTGAAATAACGTAACATAGCCCGTTTATAATCTCTAATAACATAGAGGGCAAAATTACTGAATACTGATTGGTCAATGAAGAGGGCATTTTTTTCTTAATTTTGCTTGAGAAGAGGGCAAAATTACTCGCTCACGATTGGTCGAGCGCCAAAAATTCTCGCTCCTGATTGGCTGAACGTATCTCTTCCACATTCAGTTGGTTTCTTCTGTTTGAGCAAAACAACTTCGTCTTCATCGAAGTTTGTCTTTTAATTCGCGCTGCATTCGCCGAAAAGGCATAAAGATTAAGAATTGGCTTTAAAAGATGATCTGAAATTTGAATTTTTTGAGTGACAAGAAGAAGGGCAAAAGGTTTTTTTCGTGAAAAGCTTAAAACTTGGATCGGCTTACATGGCGCCCGGCGTAGCGCGATTGTGTGGTTGAAACACAATGATTCCTTTCGTCAAGGGCTTTCAGTTTACCACGACATCTTGCAGCTCAACAAAAAAGGTCACAGACCAATTTGCCATTGACGGGAGGAACGAGTAGCTCAAATTTGGTGGATTTTTTTGGACAAACCGTTTGCTATGTTTACGGATGCGTATTTGCAAGTGGTAAAAACCTCTACATCACAGGTGAATAAAATAAATTGAAGCTTAACATTTGGTTTAATCGTTGATACTGTTGTTCAGGAATGAAACTCGTATTTTCCTCTCGAGTGGATGTAAATAAAAATCATCTATACTCGTTTTGGACACAAAGAGCAAGTTGACTTGCTTGTCTGTTTGTCAGTTGTTTTGCTTCCGAGCGAACGAGTGTTTTAACTCAGCTTAGCTGACTGTTTTTCGAGGTGCCTCAACAGTGTCAACAAAATTTTGCCCTCTATGTTATTAACAAGTAATCGCAATGAGTCCTCGTAAAATTAAGGATTAATATCATTTGTGTTTTCAGAAGTTGCTGAAATTGCCCTCGTCGCTGCGCGACTCCGGCAATTTCAGCAACTTCTGAAAACACGCGTGATATTAATCCTTAATTTTACTCGGCCCCATGCGATTACCTATACTTATTTTGGAGGCTGTGGTAATAGCTAGCAAACGAAGTAGTACAAGAATGACCACCCTGCTAGCAGAGCCTTTCTTTTGCTTGCTCGATTTTGGCGTTCTCGTTATTGAATATGCGCTGCATATTGCCAGGATACAGTCTCAAACCCAAGCCTAATATGCCAGATCTCGCCGCCATCTTAGTTTTTCATAGTACGGCGGGCTCAGTTATAACCATCGGTCACTAAACGGACGTTCGCACTGGAAAAACCGGTTTGACAAGAGAAAACAAGATTGACTAGTCCAGAAGTTCGGGCTGCGGTTGACGCGATTCGGGCAGAGCCTCCTTTTCTTTTCCTCAGTAAAGAAAAAGACAAAAGGAGGCTCTGCTCGCAGGGTGAAGAATGACATACAAAGAAAATAATCAGTCAAAGGATGGAAAGACGGTTAAACACAACTTTGTTTATTTAATAAATTTCAAACAGTATTACTTTTACGTAAACTTGGCCATGTACAATAAACAAATTTACAAGGGAAGGTCATTTTGCAGGGACATGTTGCACCGACATTTTCTAGGGACAAAAAGGTGTGTAGTATACACACTGAGGCGACATGCATCAGAGTCGTGTAGCGGGGACATGTAGCACGGACAAAATCATTCACAACATTTGCACACAACATTTGTGTCCCATGAAGTTCAACAAGTTGAACTTCATGGGACACGTCGCGGGGACAAAATAACCCCCAAATTGGTGTTGCACAATGATAAACCTATCAGTTCACACAAGGGGTCACGTCGTTGCAACATATCCCTAAAACATGCACCCGCAACATTTTCATGTTGTAATTTGCACATGTTGTCCCTGCTACATGTCGCCTCAGTGTGCACTACACAAGTTTTTTGTCGCTGCAACATGTCCCTGCAACACGACCCTTCGTGTTTGACCACCTTAAGGGCCCGTACGCACTAGGCTGACAAAAATGATGTGTTCGGCTCAAGCGAAAAGCTCAACAAAAATTCTCTGCCAAATTTTCGATTTGGTAATCGTGGCCGGACTTAAAAACGTTTTCTTTGAATCATGCCGTGTAAATTGTAAAATTTGTATTGTTTTCGCGCCTGACAAAAATCATCAGACGTCGTAGGACTCAGTAAGCCCCCACAAAAAAGGACTTAACACTGTTATTGATCTACTCTTTTAATTATAACGTATTATTTTAAAGTTTATGATATGATTTCTACGGCCGTCCGACGAATACGTATAAAAAAAATCATTTGCTGAAATAACTATATGACAATAAATGTTCACGAAGAACTGGCATCGTTGTTATGGCTATCTTCCTCTGTTTTCAACGGGCAAAGGTCAAGGAGGTTTTTTATGCTTTGACTATTTGACATATCTTTCGCCACTTCTTTAAGAGGAAAATCCGTGGTGACAAAAGGGCAGTCGCTCGAGTCTTGTACTCGAGCGACTGCCATGGAAACCATGGACAAATGATCAACACTGCCCAAAGTTCAGCCAATTTCAGCCCCGACTATGTAAACTCAGTTTCATAATAATAATAATGATGATGATAATAATAATAATAATATACAGTATTTATAGAGCGCTTATTCCCAATGGTCCAAAAGCGCTTTACATAATAAAAATAACAACAAAATCCTAAACCTACAAAACTACATTGTCATTCTATAAAAATTCCCAATGGTCCAAAAGCACGTTACATAATAAAAATAACAACAAAATCTTAAACCTACAAAAGTACAAAACTACATTGTCATCCTATAAAAACATCATCATTCTATACAACATCATAACCAATTTCAAAAAGCCAAGTCTTGAGCTTAGATTTAAAAGAAGAAAGGGAATTACAAATTTTGATTATTTCCTCGTGTGCCACCTGTCTGCCTTTCTTTCAAGCTGCAAGTCACTTCCAACTTACCCGTAGGCTTTAAAAACAAAACAATACGGCAGTTTAAAACAGCCAACGGCTAAGGCAATGGCAGCGTTAAAATCAATGAAACCATGACGAGGAAAAATAAATGACTGGCAGGCATTTTAGCGTATTTCTTTCCCGTACTTTGCAAAACAATAAACTAAGCGAAACGTTTTCCCTTTACTTCAAGACGACCTCGGCATATTCTTCAACGTGAACGAAAAAAATACGAAGTAATAAGTTCTTACTAAAACATGTAGTTATAAAAACGAGCGATAAAAAATAAGAACGGCGTTTCGACCGCTCCAAGTACATTTTCAAGTTAAAATTCATGGATAAAAAATTCCGCATATACACAATTTCTGAAACAATGGGATGAAAGGTAAAAAGCTAAGTATTTACATATGAACAAAAAAAATAACAGAATGCGAAAATGAAGTGTAAATAAGAGGCGAAGATAATGAAAACTATTAGAAGTGTTAAGCAAACAGCCTTGCGCGGATGGAATCACTCTGTTTATCGCGCATACGTTCTGCGCATCTTGAGTTACTCGGATTTCTTATGGGTGGTGCTTATTAATACAGGGATATTTTTGTGCGGTTCAAAACTGTGCGGAGAAAGCAGAACTTAGCAAGTGCTATTGGTATCCAAAAATAAAACTGGGGGTAACCACGCATTTTTCAGAGATAATTAAACTTCTATTTGGTATTTTAAAGCTCTTTACGAATATTGTTGATTAATTATCTTCAAAAAATGCGTGGTCACCCCCAATTTTTTTTTTGGATTTCAATAACACTTGTTAAGATCTGCTTTTCCCGCATATTCAGTAAACCACGCAAAATCACCTTTGAATTAGTAGGCACCGTCCTTAAGGAGGCTCGAAAGGGTGTTCAGGTGAGCGCGCGCGCGTAAGCCATACACGCAATTCTAAAAGCTGCTCGCGTCAGCTCATGCATGAGTCACCAGAAATAAACAAATACCGCTAATTTCGCTCACCTTTCTTGTGATTCCTATACATATAGCATATAAATAGACATCTCCTATTCACGAAAACTACGAAAATTGTACACACACGGTTTAATGGTCACTTAAATCCGTTTGTGTTGGCCTGTAGCTTCACTCGCGCGTACACTCGAATGAGCGGGTGACGCATGCGTAAATGCCGATCTTGTAACTCGCTCATTTTCCTGATTTTGCAACTTTACTCGTTTATATCTCTGCTTTCGGACGGTGAATATTTTTAATTTTTTTGCATGTTAGCTTAGTTTAATTTAAACCGTTTGTAAAAAACCTTATTTTTTCTAAAAAACTGACCTACAGATTTTCTTGAATTTTAAATATTTGAGAGATTATTTCCAACATTATCTGGAAACGCTGAATAGGAAGATTTCACCGTCCCGTTTTTTAAAGAAAGACATTATATGTTGATTTTAAGGCTAAAAGAAATGCCTTATATCGTTGCCACGGTAACGTTATTTAGAGGAAAGTGATGTGAGAACTCTATGATGAATACT
>NC_090894.1:6110165-6125165 GCF_036669925.1 Montipora capricornis
GCTTATACTAATTTCTTAGAATGAAAACTATTAGGAGTGTTAAGCAAACAGTTTTGCGCTGATGGAATCACTCTGTTTATCTCGCATACGTTCTGCGCATCTCGAGATACTCGAATTTCCTATGGGTGGTGCTTATTAACACAGGGATATTTTTGTGCGGTTGAAAACTGTGCGGAGAAAGCCGAACTTAGCAAGTGCTATTGGTATCAAAAAACTAAAACTGGGGGTAACCACGCATTTTTCAGAGATAATTAAACTTCTATTTGGAAAAGAACACCATACATTGTTCTGTATTTTAAAGCTCTTTAAGAATATTGTTGATTAATCATTAATCAACAATATTCTGAAAGAGCTTTAAAATACAAAACAATGTATGGCGTTCTTTTCCAAATAGAAGTTTAATTATCTCTGAAAAATGCGTGGTTACCCCGAGTTTTATTTTTGGATACCAATAGCACTTGCTTCGAAAAATGCGTGGTGACCGCCAATTTTCTTTTTGGATTTCAATAACACTTGTTAAGATCTGCTTTTCCCGCATATTCAGTAAACCGCGCAAAATCACCTTTGAATTAGTAGGCACCGTCCTTAAGGAGGCTCGAAAGGGTTTTCAGGTGAGCGCGCGCGCGTAAGCCATACACGCAATTCTAAAAGCTGCTCGCGTCAGCTCATGAGTCAACAGAAATAAACAAATACCGCTAATTTCGCTCACCTTTCTTTTGACTCCTATACATATAGAATATAAATAGACATCTCATATTAACGAAAACTACGAAATTTTACATACACGGTTTAATGGTCACTTAAATCCGTTTGTGTTGGCCTGTAGCTTCACTCGCCCGTGCACTCGAATGAGCGGGTGACGCATGCGTAAATGCCGATCTTGTAACTCGCTCATTTTCCTGATTTTGCAACTTTATTCGTTTATATCTCTGCTTCTGGAGGTGAATATTTTTCATTTTTTTGCATGTTAGCTTAGATTAATTTAAACCGTTTGTCTTTCAAATTAAAAAAATTCTGTATGTGAAAAAAAAAAAAATTAGAGACACATTTCTAAAAAAAAAACTTATTTTTCTGAAAAACTGACGTACAGATTTTGTTGAATTTTAAATATTTTAGAGATTATTTCTAACATTATCTTTTCATAACAAAGCAGCATCTAGATGCTAGTATAAAGTTTGCATACAAGTACAATAATGTTCTAGTGTTTCATAGGTTTTGCTTCTTAGATGGTTCCTAACACTTTTTTAGAATGTAGGATCTTAACTTCTTAATGTAAAATAAATTCGTCCATAGTTCCCTTGAAACTAAGCATACACGAACAAGCAACAATATAAGGTTTTTAAATTTATTTAATAAAGAATTATTTGAAATGAAATGAAGATGTCATCATGGCAGTTGTTCGCTTTTTGTTGGGATAACATGCATAATGTCCTGGTATTTTTTCTTTCTCTTTTGGGTGGGTTTTGTAAGGAATCCAAGGAATCGATCAAGGAAGTAAAAAGTGTGTTCCACTCGGCAGTTTGAACACCTTCTTGGGGATATATATACAAGCTTTGGTATGGGTCGTCAGTGCTTCACGAATGCGCCAGTATCCGAACATGAACATGTTTCATACTTCACATGACTCTCGTTTCCCAGTCTAAAAACCACAGAACACTTGATGTGTGTCGTTTAGAATACCTTTTAAAACCTCATCTATGCGTCAGTGTTCGAATATAAACACGTTTAATATTTCGCATGAGACTCGTGTCTCAGGCGCACGCTTCGGAACACGTAGCGTGTTGTCTGACTGTACTTCACGGTAGTGTATATTACCTGTATAAAATCCCGTTCTTGACGACACGATACATCTTCGACTGTGAAAAATGTGACAACTATCGTATTCATAGCGTGCGATTCTCGAAAATCAGAGCATACTTGACGTAACCATCAGTATTCTGGAACGCTCACGTCAGAAGTGGCGTCGTGCATCTGGTGTTCCAGTCGCAAACTCTGGAACAACTGAGAGTATTCGAAAATGTTCGAGTCATAAATGATCACTGTTTCTTCGAAGAAAATCTCATGTAACATAAATCTACCAAAGCGTGCTCCGTATGGTTTATCGAACACTTCGAGTCATTCACGAGTATTCAAGTTGAATACGGAAAAATAGGCCGGATTCTAATAGAATATTCCAGGTGTGTTTCGAGTCGGCTGCAATCGAATACGTCAGAAAATTCCGTTATACGTGGCGTGCGCCGATCCGTATTCGAGCGAATTCGGGCCCGAATATTTGGCTCTTTATGCAGTGTTCTTACATTGCTGGGACATGCTCAATTTATTTACTTTCTCTGTGCTAAGACGACTGTTTTTGATGATCAGTGGGTTCGAGAAAAAATTCCTTTTGAAAGACGAATGTTCATTTTGCAACTGAGCGAAAAAATTAGATGGACTGAACGAGGAAGTTAGATGCTGTGAAGTCGGCGTCAGTTCTATTAAAAACCCAGTGTTGATTTTGAGGTAGGGTATAAATTTTCTTGTTTTAGAATCATGCATTGTTGGAAATTTGTATGTATTTGAGGCTTGAGCCATCGTCGTTCTAAACTGTGTGAGAACAGATTTTCCTGGCTTAATTAATGCACAACATGTTTAGAGATCGTTCTTCTCATGTTGTAGTTTGACCCTCAAGAAAGCGACCAGGAGAGGATCCTCCTCAGAAACAGCCATTGCACAACCGCATCGAGCTCCAAAGGAAACTTTGCCAGTTGCTTCATATTTTGTTAGATGTTGACGGGATGAATGTTTATGCAACTGTTTGTCTTTCCCAGAAACAGCTGGCCATGGAATATTTTTTGGTCGAACATTAAAGGATGACAAAGAGAAAAATGAGGACATTCATGAAGAAGGAAATGTTTTATTGTTTGTCACATAATGGACTGGAAAACTGTAAATAGTCTGTCCTTAAAATTAAAAATATAATTTTAGTTCACCATGTCACTGAAAGTTGCCCTTGGTAGACAGGTAGTTCAGGTATCGCAATGTTTCAAAACATATCTTAACATAAAAGAAGTCCCCTATGCTTACCTTCTGAAATAAGATATCAATCCATTTGTTTTTTGGGGTTTTCGTTCAGAGAAATGCTGCAAATCTTGTGAAGATAGCCCCCTGATAGTCAAATTGCTCACATGACAGTACTTTCAGAAGAAGTGAAATTTCAGGAGATAAAAATGTGCTGTACACGTTGGTGTTTTAAGGTATTGGTGGTGCCCACGACAAGCCAAGACAGGAATTTTTGAAACTGGCGCAGAGAAAAATAAAAGCAAGCTGTCAGGTCCAAGTGCAGCTGAGACCAGAGCCAACTAATGGCAAGGACAAAAATGCCATAGCCATTGACTTGAACCATGGTAATGGATGGTTTCATTGGTTACATTGCCAGAGAATTCACAGGTTTATTGCATACACTAATTGAAAATGAGAAATTGTTGACGTACAGGTAACTGTCCACCACATCATGTTTTTTTTAATTACAAAAATTGGATATAACCCTTTAATCTCAATACTAAGAAAGGACAAGTGGGAAAAGTATGTTATGACAAGGTGCCACAGTGCTCAGTGAAATAATATTGAGAATTGCTTAAGAATGTCTCACAACTACTGTCTATTTGTATCTGTAACAATACTGTTGATTTTGTTTAATTTACTGGTGTTAGCTATTCATAAGTATAAAATCTATGAACAATTTTTTTATTGTACATGTACATTAAAATACTTTGCTGAGTCTCATAGAAACTTAACTTTCCATGGTAGTGCACTACACACTATGTCATCATGTTATAAGAGTGTAAAAACTGTATATCATTCCAATTTTTTTTGTTTTTGTTTTCCATAAGGGAGGCTAACAAAATCTGCACCTTGCTTGGTTTGCATTTTTTGAGCATTAAAATAGAACTTTCGGTCCTTTTTTTCTCACAGAAAGTCGTCTATTTTGAGCTCACCCATTCAAATACTAACCCTGCCGGACAGGGCTTAACTGCAGTGAGATTTGTCTTGGAAAGGTATCAGGCTTGTGGTGATATAGAAATTTCAAGGAACTTGAAAATGGTCAACATGTCAGCCTCAAAACAATGTTTCTCCATTCTCTTTTATTTTTTTCAATCTTTCTGGGTTTAGTATTATACTAGTAAGCACATGTCTTCTCAGGGGGGCTATTTACCTAAGACATCTACCATGGCACTACAATGATACACGGTACCAAAACAATATTGTGTATTGTTAGAGCTACATATTAGGCAAAGACTAGTTGAATCTCCTGAAAAACAAAATGCAGCTCAGTTGACAGTTATGGAATAAAGCACTGTGTTACTGCACTCAGACAGACTGAGGTCGCTCGTTTTCACTCCTTCCTTTCCCCATCTGATGTACCTCATTGGAAAGCTTGTTCTTGATGCCATTGCAACTGTTGCATCTGAGAAGCCCTTAATAACATGCATTAAGTGGACTATGGAAAGATAAGCATGCGGGTTTTCCTCTGCAAGAACTTATAGCAGTACCGATATTTGGAGTATTAATTTTGCAAGATTTTTGGGGAAGATTTGCAAAAAGAAATATTGTCCCAAAATTGAGAGCATGTTGTCTGCTCTCAGAACTCTGGAAAACAAGTTATGGGCAGGAATTTCGTGAAACACTGTCGTTTGTATCAAGAACAGGTTGAGTTAAGATAATTCAAAATCAGGAAAGGAAACTTTATTTGCACTGACCAACATATTTTGATCATCTGTAACATCTGGTTCAGCAGCTCAATTCAATAAAGCTGTGTACTAATAATGCACCTATCAATGTTAAGCCCCAGGGAGGGGGTCGGGCTAACGATTTTGATGGTACAAAGGACATTTTACCACCTTCACTTGCCGCTGGGTGGGGATTTTGACCAATTATTTTGTCCCGGGGGTGGGGAATTTGACTTTTTTTCAATGAAAATGTCAAAATCTCCACCCCACGTTTCTGTTTAGGTAATTTGCTCATCACTTTATAACAATAAAAGTTGGGTTTCCTAAGTTTGTTTTTTTTTAGTTATAAGAACCTGAAGATAAAATATTGGCAATTGATTCCTTCATGCTATCACAATAATGGCAGCACAAATATAATTTTCGTGTTTCACGTATGTATGGAAGCATGATACAGTATTGTTGTAATAATTATAACCCATCAACTAATCATGTCGATTTAAAGTGTCAATACTGTTTTGAGCCTTTTTGAACCCACATCAGCAGTTGTAATATGGCGCCATATCACAAATTTTAACAGAAATCTTATTTGATGAGAAAGAAGAAGAAAAACCTTAAATAATCGAAACGTTTTTCTATCATGAACTACTCGCTCTTATCTCTTGTGGGGACAATTGACTCATCAACAAGAATACTTCATACACAACAATGGTTCTCCGAGTTTGAGTGAAACAGGGTTTTCCTCGAACTTGAACTGACTCTTGGTGCTTGTTTTGGGAGCTTCCCTGGCGTATCATTAGATGATATGTGCTGCCTCCTTGAACTTCCATACATTTTCAGCAGCATTTAGCTCAGCAAAACATGAAAGATAGATCTTATCTGGCCACATTTTCCCCGTGTACTCTTCGAAAAGAGGTAACATTCCGCGCCATTATGTCATGCGAACACAATAAATCTTGCAATCCTTTTTGCTGTATTTCGACTACAATAACTCAAAATCCGTTGCGGGGGCAAGGGGGGGCGACCTATAAAATAGAAAACCCATTTGTTATGCTATATAGTGTTACATAATTGAAGACTTCAAAGTGAACACAAAGCGAGAAATCGATTTCTAAAAAGGGCACACTCGAAGCGTGTCAACAAAACAATGCAATGTGGGACTTCGTAAAATATTATAAAAATGTACGATTAAAATTCGTCTTACCTTTAAATTGCCTTCATAGCAATGAAAAACAATTCCAATATGTTTAATCTGACGCACTTATGGTGAATTATCAATAAACCAAAGCAAAAAAATGCCGAATTAACCAAGGGCTTCTGACTTTCTCCATGGAACTTTTCGTCCGACATGAACATCTGTATGAACGCTGCTCATTGGTCGAAATTTATCACGTGACAGCTGTCCATCCTCCTCTGCATTCAACCAATCAGTTCGCACCGAATATTCGGAGGCTGTGAACGCACGTTACACGTTTCAACCCTTATGGGCTTCTGCTATTAACTATTATGAAACAATAGAGGTGACAAAAAAACTAATAAAGACACAGCTTTTCGCTGCTGACATATTCATCTAAGGTCGGCTTTAAATCTTTGATCAACAGTGTCTCTTTTATTTTACAGTGAGAGTCGGATCGCCTTTAGACGTTTTAGAGAAAGGGCGATCCGACATCGATCAGAATTCTTAAGTCTCTGACTTCTGTGAATCTAGGGAAAGGTTAATATGATGTTCTCTCAAAAGGAATAAATCGATCACGTGCTAGGCAACCATAAAGGTGCACGTGATCACCTTGTGACAACTGAATGAACTATGGGAAAGAATGTTAGGGTGCTTTCGATTGGTAAATCCGGATTTAGATCTTACAATCCGGATCTTGGGTTTTCCAATCGAACACAAAATCTGAAAACGGATTTCGCGACGAATTTTGTTAATTGGAATCCTTACCCGACATAGATTTCCAATTAGTGAATCTGCGACAAAATCCGTTTTCATATTTTGTGTTCGATTAGAAATCCGAAGATCTTGATTTTGAGATCTAAATCCGGATTTCCCAATCGAGAGCATCCTTACTCGTTTGTCGTTTTCAGAGTAAGACAACGTACCTTTTAGCCAAGAAACTTCCGTCTTTGGGTTTTTAATATTGCCGTAATACTTAAGTGAAAATTTACATTTCATCTGTCGGGTCTGGAAGCCTTCTTTATTGGGTTCCAATGTATCCAATGTGACGAAATTTTCTTTCCCCTCGGAAACATCGAAACACTGACTCAACGAGAGCAAAACGAGTGTGGATGCCTCTTGATGGAGGCTGAATGTTAGGAAATTCTTAAATCCATGCAACCAAATAAAAGTCCAGTATTCTGGAAGGACTTATCTTTCTATCTTCTAAATGCCTTAAACCATGCATACATGAAGGGTTGTCTATCTATCACTCAGAAGAGAGGAATAATTACCTTGATATCTAAGAAGCATAAACCAGTAAATATATTTAAAAACTGGCGTCCCATCACTCTTTTTAATTATGACTACAAAATTGCTTCCAAATGCATCGCAAATCGAACACAAAAGGTCTTGCCAAAGCTTATAAATAACGATCAAACTGGTTTATTAAAAGGTAGATTCATCGGAGAAAACATGCATGTACATAACACTTATAGATAGTATAATACATTACGCCAACACGAAACAAATCCCAGGCTTGTTACTATTTACTGATTTCGAGAAAGCCTTCGATAGCATTAAATGGGCCTTTATTGAAAAGACCTTGAATTATTACAATTTTGGAAGTTCTTTAGCGGCATGGTTTAGGATCTTCTACAGCGACATCAGTAGCTGTGTTCAAAACAACGGATGGGCATCTGATTTTTTCACCTTGAGTCGGGGAGGGGAGCAAGGCAAGGATGTCAATTGTCTCCACATCTCTTTCTTCTCTGCGCAGAAATTGTGGGAATTGCGGTTAGAAACGATAATGAAATCAGAGGATTCAAAGTTTTAGATACAGAAAGCAAAATCTCTCAATACGCCGACGATACAACCTTAATTCTTGATGGATCAGAATCATCCTTTTCCCGGTCCCTATCACTCTTGGATACATTTGCGCTGATATCCGGCTTAAGGTCAACTACAAAAAGACTGACGCTCTTTGGATTGGTCCCTATAAAAACTCGGAAACTACTATTTCATCTTCCAAGCCAATTCTATGGGCAAACGATAAAGCATATGTTTTAGGAGTATGGTTTTCAACATCTAATGACCCATATTTAAACACGAACTTCAGGGAAAAAAAAACAAACTTCAAAGCATCCTTAACAACTGGTCGGCAAAAAGACTCACCCTACTAGGAAAGATCACCATCCTAAAATCATTGGCGATATCACAAATGGTCTATTTGCTCTCATCTCTTCCGACCTCTCATAAAACACTGCACGATGTCAATACTATTTTATACTAGCTGTTTTTATCAAAGGGAAAATGCTGCGAATGTGTTGCGACATGAAATAGGGAATGCTATGAGTCATTAGTTGTCATTCAGCAAATTGATTGATGTTTAATCATATTAAATTTATGAAAAATGTAACTATAACAATATAGTACATGCAACAATAAATTAACTGCAACAATAAAGTGTGTGTCATTTTAATATGGAAATAGAACATATATATTGCACTGTAAGGCCTTGATAAAGTTGACTATAAATCCTTCAATATGCTTTGTGTTCGACATAGAAAATAGATTCAATATACCATTTGACAGCTCGTGAAAGGTAACCAAGCTTCTACATGAAGCTGAGGCTTAGAATGACCTGACACAGTTAGAGAGTGGAAATAATAGAGATTTCTTTCTTATGATAAGTATTTCCACTTCTCTACCTGTGTCAGGTCACCCTAAGCCTCAGTTTCATGTAGAAGCTTGGTTACGTTTCAGGAACTGTGAGATGGTCTATTTCTAGGGTCCTAACAACTCTAAAACCAAAACATGAAAGTATAAAATATCAAACGAGGTTAATAAGTGTTTCTATTAAGGGTACATTGTCTTATAACTCTTGATATAGAAAAGTTAAGGCAGCCGCACACGACGAGGAAAGAGCTGAGCAAACCGCCTCGCGAGGCGGTTTGCTCAGCCGTTTTCTCACCGTGTGCGGGGAACTTTTGGTGAGAAATTGGCCTCGCGAGGCCGTGAGGAAAAAATCAAACATGTTTGATATTTTTCGCCTCGCGAGGCAAATTCCTCATTGTGTGCGGGCCATCGTGAGAATCGAGTTGAGCTTGGTCAATGAAGCATCCAATAAAAATACATGGCATTCTCACGTGACTTCAGTGACCTCGGAATTTCTTTCTCCGAAACCATCTTGAACCGCTGGAGTCACGTGAGTATGCTCTTTCCTCAAGTGTGCGGCGGGCTTTAGATCTTGATTTCTTCAATGCTAACTAACTGCATTGAGTGTCCATCATAAGAGATTGATAGCAATCCTAGATGAATAACAATTATAAATGGCACTGTAAGGCCTTGATAAAGTTAACTATAGATAATCGAATTTGCTTTGTGTTGGACATAGAAAATAGATACAATTTCTAGGGTCTTAACATCTTTAAAACCAAAACACGAAAGTATAAAATATCAAACGAGGTTAAAAAATGTTTCTTACCATAACTCTTGACTTCTTGACATACCAGCCCTAGATCAATGACTGCGTCTTTAAGATCATCTTTGGTGTCATCTTCCGTTATGAAGAAAGGACTCGATCAGGCAGATAGTTCAAAGAAATCGTCTCTTCATCAGGTATCGAGCGTTCTTCAAAATCTTTAAGGTACATAACATCTCCTTCGATTAAAATTCCATCTATAGTTTCGGTTGTCCATGTCAAAATATCGCTCGAATTGGCACATAACAAAGCTGAAAGACTCATAAAAGCACACTGTCTTCCTCAGTCTAGAAACATCGCTAAAACGATTGTCACCTAGATGAATACTTCCACGAGCAAAAAAAGTAGAATTTAACTTGATAAACTACAGCACCTACCGGACTCATCCAAGTGTCCTGTAGCAAAAGAACGACCGCATGGCGAAGGTGCGAAAATCCCGACCACGTGACTGTGACAGCGCACATCATTCGTTAAATACCGCTAAGCGCAAATACGGCAGGGCTAAAATCAATGAAACCATGACGAGGAAAAATAAATGACCGACAGGCATTTTAGCGCATTTCTTTCCCGTACTTTACAAAACAATAAACTAAGCGAAACGTTTTCCCTTTACTTCAAGACCGTTCGTTCCAATCCAGTTATAGGCATCTCGGCATATTCTTCAACGTGAACGCAAAAAATGCGAAGTAATAAGTTCTCACTAAAACATTTAGTTATAAAAATGAGCGATAAAAAATAAGAAAAGAGTTTCGACCGCTCCACGGTCATTTTCAAGTTAAAGTTCATGGATAAAAAATTCCGCATATATACAATTTGTGAAACAATGGGATGAAAGGTAAAAAGCTAAGTATTAACATACGAACAATAAAAATAACAGCAGGGCCGTAGCCAGTATGAGGCAAACCGAGGCACTTGCCTCAGTCATTTTTTCATAGAGCGTGATTCCGGTGAAATGTAACTTTCTAAGCAAGGACCAGCGTAACAAAACACCTAAAATACCTAAGAAGAGCATTTCACCATAGACATTGCCTCAGTCATTATTTTTTCCTGGCTACGGCCCTGAACAAAATGCAAAAAATGAAGTTAAATAAGAGGTAAAGAGAATGAAAACTAACAACAACTAACAAAGCAAACAGCTTTGCACGGATGCAATCACTCTGTTTGTTTAATTTTGGTTTAAGGACATGAGGAGCTTAAGCCGACTCTGGAATTCTGGGCTGGACGTCTCCTGACGGTGTAGATATCCGTCAACAAACGCTAAAAACATAACACAAAAGGTATTTCGTATTCAGCAAAGTGTTAAAGCATCCAGTATCGATCAGATTGTACTGTGAACTTACGTTAAACAGAAAAAAATACTTAATTTTTTATTGAATGACCATATTTAGGGGCGAGATGAATTTTGTGCGTAACACAAATCTATTTCAGTTCGTTTGCGCGCATCGCCAGTGGCGGTTAGTGCTGGGACACGGAACCATTTTTTTTTTGGATTAACTCTCGCACCCAGGGAAAAGTGGTACAGCTTTTCAAATCAACTGGTTGGTCGAAAGATTAGCCAATTTGTCGAAGGAAAGTTCTTTCAGCTCTTTCGAAGTAAGATTTGTCCCGTTCAAGTCGGTAATTTGTGACGGGAAAATGGAGATCACGTTCCGAAATTCTGGTAAAAACGTGGACGAAGCTTACAGAATAACTTTGTTTGGCCTCTTTGGGGGAATTAATTGAGCAGTCGTCGCCTGAATGTCATGGATTTTTGTATTCAGATGTTTTCAAGTGAGTTATGGAGTGTTCGGTTGGCTCAATAGGTCGGGTCCAATGTTAAGCCCCGTTGGGCTGGGTTATCTACTGGATGGGTGACCTTCTAGAGATAACCATTGCCGTACACTCCAAAGTTCACTCAGCTTTCCATCCATTCGTGGTGGGTAAAATGAGTACCAGTACTGGGGACAAGTTGTGTTGTGTATGCAACGGGATAGGAGTGGCGCCCACCCCTGCTGTGAGTTGCGGTAGACGCTGCAAGTTACAGTAGAATGCCATGAAAAGGAACCTTCGGGTTGCCTTCGACCTCGGTCCTTGACCTAAGCCGACCGCTTGTCTTGTCTTGTCGTGTATGGAGGCAGTAAACAATGTTGATATCGTGGAATTCGGTGCTGGAAGCCTTCCCGGTGTACAGGCTCACGCTCAAACGCCAAAATCGCGAAGAATCGAAGTTTTGAATTGGAAAGGAAACTTGTGTTTTATTGGGGAAAGTTAGCAGTTGGGGTAAAATAATTGCTGTTAGGTTCAATTTCATGATATCATAAGAGCACGAAAATGATAAGTCTATGATTAATATTGTATGTGCCTGCCTGTAACATGCTGGGAAATCAATTAGCCCGGAATGAAATTTTACACAGCTACAATTGGGCATTCTAAATTTCCCAGTTCCTCAGATATCGAGTTCCATAAGTATAAAACTTAAAAGTGGTTTGCTTTAAAATCAGAAAAGAACCAATTCCCCGTTGCTGTTGAGAAAAGTGTATGCCAGGCAAAACAAGTTGGGTCTCGGTAGCCTGAACGTTAAGAAATAATTTGCCTGTTTTTTAAATTAACAAATATACCAATACATCACTAACGTTTCATGTTTAACCGGAGAATTAGGGAAGCAGATGTTCGAAGGTGTAACAGCTGTTGAGTTTTATTCCTCAGTTATCGAGTTCCATAAGTATAAAACTTAAAAATGGATTGCTTTAAAATCAGAGAAGAACCAATTCACCGTTGCTGTTGAGAAAGGTGTATGCCAGGCAAAACACGGTTGCATCTCGGTAGCCTGAAAGTTGAGAAATAATTTTCCATTTTTTAATTGCATAATGCTGGCCGTTGTTAACCATGTTTAAGAAAATATTTCGAATTGATTTATTGTGCCTCCGGACTATTTTGACACGTCACTCAACATTAATTTAAAGTCCTTTGAAATATTTGTCGTCATTAAAAACTTTATGACGAAGTCGGCCCAACAAACGTGTGGAGATTAACACCTCTCTCCCCTTTATGTCTCTCGCTCTGCATTTTTAGTGTGAGTCTTGTTACAATTTCCACTGAGATTTAGGTAATTTTTTTTTTACCGAAACAGCGGGGATAAGATCCTCATGCGGTGCCTACTATTGTTATCGCGCATACGTTCTGCGCATCTCGAGATACTCTGTTTTCCTACGGGTGGTGCTTATTAATACAGGGATATTTTTGTGCGGTTCAAAACTGTGCGGAGAAAGCAGAACTTAGCAAGTGCTATTGGTATCCAAAAATAAAACTGGGGGTAACCACGCATTTTGCAGAGATAATTAAACTTCTATTTGGAAAAGAACGCCATACATTGTTTTGTATTTTACAGCTTTTTACGAATTATATTGTTGATTAATCATCTTCGAAAAATGCGTGGTGACCCCCAATTTTCTTTTTGGATTTCAATAACACTTGTTAAGATCTGCTTTTCCGGCACATTCAGTAAACCGCGCAAAATTACCTTTGCATTAGTAGGCACCGTCCTTAAGGAGGCTCGAAAAAGTTTTCAGGTGAGCGCGCGCGCGTAAGCTTTACACGCAATTCTAAAAGCTGCTCGCGTCAGCTCATGAGTCACCAGAAATAAACAAATACCGCTAATTTCTCTTACCTTTCTTCTGATTCCTATATAAATAGAATATAAATAGACATCTCCTATTCACGGAAACTACGAAAATTGTACACACACGGTTTATGGTCACTTAAATCCGTTTGTGTTGGCCTGTAGCTTCACTCGCGCGTACACTCGAATGAGCGGGTGACGCATGCGTAAATTCCGATCTTGTAACTCCCTCATTTTTCCTGATTTTGCAACTTTACTCGTTTAAATCTCTGCTTCCGGACGGTGAATATTTTTCATTTTTTGCATGTTAGCTTAGATTAATTTAAACCGTTTGTCTTTAAAATTAAAAAAATTGTGGAGGTGAAAAAAAAATTAGAGACATTTCTAAAAAAACTTATTTTTCTGAAAAACTGACCTACAGATTTTGTTGAATTTTAAATACTTTAGAGATTATTTCTAACAGTACTGGAAACGCTGAATAGGAAGATTTCACCGTCCCGTTTTTCCAAAAAACGACATTAGGCTCAAAGAAATGCCTTATATTGTTGCCACGGTAACGTTATTTTGGAGGAAAATGTAATGTGAGAACTCTATGATGAATACTTAATACCCTCGCCAAATTTCGTCTTGATATGATTACCCTAACTATATTTAAGGCCAGAATATGTTTATTTCATTGAAAAAAAGGACAAACTATTTCGAGACTCCTTAAGGTCCCGAATAAAAAACATTTCAAAAATAAAACAATCGAACTTGTTCGAGCACTTCCTCAAGACCCTTAAGTTCTTTGCGATTTCACATGGCTTGTTTATTACCGATCGTTTATGCTCCTCCACACGTTGACATAATCTGCATCACACTTAAAGAAATATACAACGAATTGCAGATTATGTCGGCTTTACAAGCCGAATTTTTTATCCATGAACTTGAACTTGAAAATTACCGTGGAGCGGTCGAAACGTAGTTCTTATTTTTTATCGCTCGTTTTTATAACTAACAAAAATAAATGAATAAATAAATAATCCCGAGATAGTTGGGACAATGCAAGTTATATTTCTTCGTTTGCTTTAGCTCTCTACCTTTAGTTTCAGTAACTGGCATCCCAGTTAAACGAAGAAGTAGCTAAGTCGATGAACAGCGCCATTTTTTCAATGTTGCCACGACAGCTTGTCTTACTTCTAAAAACTTCCAACAGTAGAGAAGTGGTTTCAAAGAAGAGTTTACTAACGCGAAAACCCCTGCATATTGATGGCTTAAAACAAGAGTCTGGGACAGTTCGCCTCGGATGCTATGCAATGCTTCGATAACAGTGTAAGAGAGATAACAAATCAGCAATGCAAGCTGAACCCATAACACACTGGACACCGCCTTTTTATACTTTGCTGTGCGGCTCGCTTCACTTCACAGACTACCACATGCTATTGCTGGATCTTCACGAGAGCGTCTATCTTGAACTGGAGTGCACAGTTGACGGAGATTAAAGAAAATCGTTGTGTGCGAGAACACGGAAGTTGACAGACAAATGAGTAACACTGTTTGTATAAACCTTGATGGAAACTGAGAAATCCTTACGTAGACAGCAGAGGCGGCAGTAGCCAAAACCCAAAACGTTATATATAATTATTCCGTACACACGTTTCGTAGTTACTGTTTCGCTGTACCTCATTCCCAATGACGAAGCCAGAAGTCTGTTCACGCTCATAGCACTCGTGGTCAACAAAGACACCGTACACAACGCAGAATTTATTACAGCAGTAGCGGAAAATGCGCAGTAGCAAACGCGCCAGTGCTCTTTTATTGCAGACACCAAAGAGATAGCAGTTAAAGGATCGGAAAGCATACCGACACAGAAATCACTCATCGCTAAGCTTCGAAGCAACAGTTTGGACGGTGAACCAAGTGTAGACTCTTTCCGGAGGGCAACTAGTATTAAAGCATTTCCCAAATATGTAAAAATGCATAGAAAAACACCAAAAGTTGACAGAAATATAAGGTGGTGTATTCCTTCGGTGAAGCTTTCAGTTCAGACTTACTCTAGGTCTTCTTCCCAACAATTTCTGTA
>NC_090894.1:6130165-6132665 GCF_036669925.1 Montipora capricornis
CCTCTTATGCTTTGCTATGTTGACTTCAATTCGCTGGTTACCACTAGCACTTGACGGATCTTCACGAGAGCGCCTGTCTTGACCCCGAGTGCGATGTTTACGGAGACTAAAGAAAATAATTGTGTGTGAGAACATAGAGGTTAATAGACAAAGGCCTATGACCGTTTGTATAAACCTTGTGGTAAACTGAGAACTCTTTACGAAGACAGCTGAACCGGTTGTAGCCAAAACCCAAAACGTTATAATTATTCCGTACACACGTTTCGAAGTTACGGTCTCCCTGTATCGCATTCCCAATGACAAAGCCAGAAGTCTATCCACGCTTATCGCGCTCAAGGTCATCAACGACACCAAACACAAAGCACTATTAACTACAAAAGCAGTGAAAAATGCGTAGTAGCAAACGCTCCAGTGCTGTTGTATTGCAGACACCCAGTATATTGCAACTAAAGGATCGGAAAGCATACCGACAAAGAGATCACTTGTCGCTAAGCTTCGAAGCAACAGTTTGGACGGTGAACCAAGTGTAGACTCTTTCCGGAGGGCAACAAGTATTAAAGCGTTTCCCAAGGATGTAAAAATGCATAGAAAAACAACAAAAGTTGAGAGAAATATGAGGTGGTGGTGGATTCCGTCGGTGAAGCTTTCTGAGCAAAAGTACTCCAGGTATGTCTTCTTGGCAACAATTTCTGTAAGGTTTTCGTTCATTGACATGGTGTCGTTGTTACAGTTGCTTTTCAGCCAGCCAAACGGGATGAACTGTGACCACGCAGGTGTTTTAAAGTGTCGTAAAGTCTAAATTATGCACATTTATGCTTTCGATTAATGAGACAATACCCTGAAGTCAAACAGTACTCTTTTCAGTGGGCGAAAGATCGACGTGATGCTCGCACTTTTCAGGACAAATTAAGCGATTGTCTCATACAGACAGTATAGACAAGTACTGAAATCTCAATTCATTGTAAAAACCAGCATATTAATTTTTGGGGGTAGGCTAGGTATCGGAGAGGCAGAAAATTTATGCATGCGCTGACGGAATGTTTGTACAAGAGAGAAAAATGCAGTACCTCCAGACGTGGTAAATGCAATTACCTTTGTGTTCTGCACTCCTGTAATTAAATATGCTCTCCTTACGACTTCCTGTTTTGGATGCACAAGTATTTTTCCGCTTCGTGCTTCCACAAACACTTGACATGCGATTTCTACGTCACCCGCACGAGTTTACAGGCACGTACTACGATATATCTCTATTTCATGAATTGTCAAGTAAATCGATATCTCGTCTTACCTTAACCTGTGCTTTGCAAGGTGAATCTATTCTCAAATTCTCGTGCATTGTGCATTACAGGATGTTGCGATCTTGCCCGCGGCTGACATGACATGACATGACATTACTCGACTTTACATACGCCGATTTTATGCTTGACAGAATTTAAGCAGAAGGCTCGACAAGACCTGACGAGTGAACCTTTTTGGCAAGTTTGCTGTATATCCGAGATAATAATACTCTCGCGAAAAAAATCTTTATCAAGGTACCGTGCCCTCGCGCTACTGAATTTTCTGCTTAGAGAGACGACGTGGCTGAGAATTCAGATCACCTGCCGAAAGGAAACACTTATACCTGGAATATTGAATGTATTAGTTCTAGAAAATTCATTCGTTTTCACGGACGACGCTAGGCGACGCAGTTTGTCGTTTCGTGAGCAGCGTTTTCCTCATATCTGCAAGTTGGCGTTAGGACAAACAAATAAGCATTTGTGTTGATGAGAAATTGGGGGATCCCCCATGAAAATTGAGGTGGAGAGGGGGCTGTTTCAAAAATATAAACACTCTCAAGGGGGGTACCTTAAATAATGAAAACAAAAATTATCATTAGCCAATGTGTAAAATGGGGTTGACAGGCCTACATGACTCCCTTGTGCTTGGTCTGGTTTCCTCTTCCTTTGTCATAATTTTGCTCGCTCGAGGACATATTTGAAAGGAAGCCTCTTTTAGGGGCTTCCAAGCAATGGTTTTTGTTCTATGAGACTTCAGATCTGGACCTCCATACTACTGTGTGATGTCTTTTCTTCCAAGAAAATAGTTCGTCTTGATGAGATATTTTTTAGTTTCTTGGTGTTGATTTTCTCTGCAGCAGTAATGTGAATGTGTCCTTTTGGCCTCATGCTTTGGCATCAATTTAATTCTAGTCTCAAAGGATAGGCTTGTTGGTGGTAGAAGCGAGTGATTTTGCTTTTATAAGCGTTGACCCAGGACAGGGATCCTTTTAGTTCTTGAGCGCCTATTAGGTTGTGCAATGTATCAGTGAGACAGCTGGCTTTGTTTGCCTTGCCTTTTTTCTGCTTTTCAGGGGGTGCAGGGAAGAGGACTCGCCTCGCACCAGTGTGGCCCGGGTTCGATTCGTCATATGTGGGTTGAGTTTGTTGGTTCTCTACTTTGCTCAAGGAGGTTTTCTCCGGATACTGCGGTTTCCCCTCTCTTCAGAAAACAACATTTGACT
>NC_090894.1:6140165-6142665 GCF_036669925.1 Montipora capricornis
ACGACTAAGGCAACGGCAGCGTTAAAATCAATGAAACCATGACGAGGAAAAATAAATGACTGGCAGGCATTTTAGCGCATTTCCTTCCCGTACTTTGCAAAACAATAAACTAAGCGAAACGTTTTCCCTTTACTTCCAGACGACCTCGGCATATTCTTCAACGTGAACGAGAAAAATATGAAGTAATAAGTTCTTACTAAAACATGTAGTTATAAAAACGAGCGATAAAAAATAAGAACGGCGTTTCGACCGCTCCAAGTTCATTTTCAAGTTAAAGTTCATGGATAAAAAATCCCGCATATACACAATTTCTGAAACAATGGGATGAAAGGTAAAAAGCTAAGTATTTACATACGAACAAAAAAAAAATAACAGAATGCGAAAAATAAGAGGCGAAGATAATGAAAACTATTAGAAGTGTTAAGCAAACAGGCTTGCGCGGATGGAATCACTCTGTTTATCGCGCATACGTTCTGTGCATCTTGAGTTACTCGGATTTCCTATGGGTGGTGCTTATTAATACAGGGATATTTTTGTGCGGTTCAAAACTGTGCGGAGAGAGCAGAACTTAGCAAGTGCTATTGGTATCCAAAAATAAAACTGGGGGTAACCACGCATTTTTTGGAGATAATTAAACTTCTATTTGGTATTTTAAAGCTCTTTACCAATATTGTTGATTAATTATCTTCGAAAAATGCGTGGTCACCCCCAATTTTTTTTTTGGATTTCAATAACACTTGTTAAGATCTGCTTTTCCCGCATATTCAGTAAAACACGCAAAATCACCTTTGAATTAGTAGGCACCGTCCTTAAGGAGGCTCGAAAGGGTTTTCAGGTGAGTGCGCGCGCGTAAGCCATACACGCAATTCTAAAAGCTGCTCGCGTCAGCTCATGGATGAGTCACCAGAAATAAACAAATACCGCTAATTTCGCTCACCTTTCTTGTGATTCCTATACATATAGCATATAAATAGACATCTCCTATTCACGAAAACTACGAAAATTGTACACACACGGTTTAATGGTCACTTAAATCCGTTTGTGTTGGCCTGTAGCTTCACTCGCGCGTACACTCGAATGAGCGGGTGACGCATGCGTAAATGCCGATCTTGTAACTCGCTCATTTTCCTGATTTTGCAACTTTACTCGTTTATATCTCTGCTTTCGGACGGTGAATAGTTTTAATTTTTTTGCATTTTAGCTTAGTTTAATTTAAGCCGTTTGTAAAAAACCTTATTTTTCTAAAAAACTGACCTACAGATTTTCTTGAATTTTAAATATTTTAGAGATTATTTCTAACATTATCTGGAAACGCCGAATAGGAAGATCTCACCGTCCCGTTTTTCAAAAAAAAGACATTGTATCTTGATTTTAAGGCTAAAAGAAATGCCTTATATCGTTGCCACGGTAACGTTATTTTGGAGGAAAATGTGATGTGAGAACTCTATGATGAATACTTAATACCCTCGCCAAATTTCGTCTTGATATGATTACCCTAAATGTATCTAAGGACAGAATATGTTTATTGATTGAAAAAAAAAGGAGAAACTATTTCGAGCCTCCTTAAGGTCCCGAATAAAAAAAATTTCAAAAATCAAACAATCGAACTTGTTCGAGGACTTCCTTAGGACCCTAAGTTCTTTGCGATTCCACATGGCTCGTTTCCATGTTGTTCTCTCACATGGTTGTCGATTACCGATCGTTTATGTTCCTCCACACTTTGACATAATCTGTATCACACTTAAAGAAATATACAACGAATTGCAGATTATGTCGGCTTCATAAGCCGAATTTTTTATCGATGAATTTGAACTTGAAAATTACCGTGGAGCGGTCGAAATGTAGTTCTTACTTTTTATCGCTCGTTTTTATAACTAACAAAAATAAATGAATAAATAAATAATCCCGAGATACTTGGGACAATGCAAGTTATATTTTTAAGATAAGTATTCGTTGCCGCAGATTTCTTGGTTTGCTTTAGCTGTCTACCTTTAGTTTCAGTAACTGGCATCCCAGTTAAACGAAGAACTAGCTAAGTCGATGAACAGCACCATTTTTTCAATGTTGCCACGACAGCTTGTCTTACTTCTAAAATCTTCCAACAGTAGAGAAGTGGGTTCAATGAAGAGTTTATTAACACGAAAACCCCTGCATATTGTTGGCTTAAAACAAGAGTCTGGGACAGTTGATCTCGGATGCTAAGCAATGCTACGATAACAGTGTAAGGGAGATAACAAATCAGCAATGCAAGCTGAATCCATAACACACTGGACACCGCCTTTTTATACTTTGCTATGCGGCTCGCTTCACTTCGCAGACTACTACATGCTATTGGTGGATCTTCACGAGAGCGCCTGTCTTGAACTCGAGTGCGATGTTGACGGAGATTAAAGAAAATCATTGTGTGCGAGAACACGGAGGCTGACATACAAATGAGTAACACCATTGTTTGTATAAAGGTTGTGGTAAACTGAGAACTCCTTACGTAGACAGCAGAGAC
>NC_090894.1:6147665-6150165 GCF_036669925.1 Montipora capricornis
TCATTCAATGTCTTGATCACATCAAATTATTTAATTTTTAGGTATTGTCTCAGACCTCCATAGAGACACTATCTTTATCTGAAAACTTAACTGGTTGCTTTTTGGAGCCCTTTTGTGGCATATTTAGATAGGCAGGAAATGTTCCACATTTTATGGTAAATAGTTCTGCATGGTTTTAAGGAATATTGCAGCCAAATGTAATTGAATATGAGACTAAAATATGCTGTTTCACATTTTGTGAATTTAAAGACTATTAATATTGTTTGCGCTTGTTTTAAAGGGCTTAAGGTTGGCGTTCAAAAGTGTTCCTTCAATAATCTTATTCTGTAAAGATTACCTTGGGAGAATTGGATTAAGGCCAGTTTTTTTCTTCTAGCTTCTTTCCCCAGTGCCCTCTGAGAATGGAGGTGATTTGGTTTTCCCCATGTTTAAAGATGAAACAATGCCTAAACCAGCCGCAAGGAATACTTCATAGTGCTTTTTTACAAACATGGGCACGAGGGTGCTCGTAAGCATCTGACCATTGTTTCGCATGCTAAAGTGTTATTATAAATAATTTATTTCTCTAAGAGAGTCTTCTTTTCGTGTCGATCATGCAAAAATTGTTGGAATCACTTGTTCGAGCTGTTGGATGAAAGAGGCAGAACATTTGATGAGGCCCTACTGTGGAGAGGGGTCCTCGTTCCCTTTAAATATTTGCTCGTGTTTCCTTGTTCCCCAAATTACTTTCAAACTTGTTCCCAGCTTTTTGATCCCTAAAATTTAAATTTGTTTTCTTCCCTTTTTTCCTAAAATATTTTGATATTGTTACTCTGTTCCCCAGCTCAAATTAGCCATGTTCTCTTCTTCCCCAAAACCCCTGGGAGTGCCTCTGTGATGTTGATTCTCTTATTAGCCTCATAGTAATTCACTGTAGAATTGCAAGACATAGCAAGTTCTTATTTGGGAGTGAGGGAAAAGTTTTGAATGAATTTTCGCACAATCCAAGAAACACAATTTTGACTGCCCCTTCTAGATCTTGCTCTTTTCGGACATGAATCAGCTTGTTTGCACCTTTCTGGCGACCTGCGAGAGGGCAAGCTCTAGAAGCTCTTCCTTGGTGAGCCTACGCTGAAAAACTTTCCAAGTCTGGCTTTCCCGTGTTAGGGCCGAGGTTTTTGTGCAAAATTCATCAGCGACTTCCTCTCAGCTTATAAACAGGGAGGACTGAAGATTTTGTTTCCGCTTCATAATTCCTCTTCTTTTCAGTCTAATCTGATGCCAAGTCAAAAAATATTTCTGGCTTTACGTTAGCACCAAAAGGTACCGTAAAAGCCGGGAGTTAACGGTAGAAAGACAAGCCAAAGGATGATGAAGAAAAAAATAACAGTTTTTATAAATAACTTTGAATCGAGTTCTCATCGAAAGATTAATGACAAGCGATCGTAAAAACATTAACAATTCTGAAGTCTCTGACTTCTATAATCTAGGGAAAGGTCATGATGTTCTCTCAGAAGGAATAAATTGATCACGTGCTAGGCAACCATAAAGGTGCATGTGATCACCTTGTGTCAACTAAATGAACTATGGGAAAGATTGTTAGGGTGCTTTCGATTGGTAAATCCGGATCTTGGGATTTCCAATCGAACACAAAATCTGAAAACGGATTTCGCGACGAATTTTGTTAACTGAAATCCTTACCCGAAATAGATTTTCAATTAGTGAATCTGCGACAAAATCCGTTTTCAGATTTTGTGTTCGATTAGAAATCGGAAGATCCTGCTTTTGAGATCTAAATCCGGATTTCCCAATCGAAAGCACCCTTACTCGTTCGTCGTTTTCAGCGTAAAACAACGTACTTTTCAGCCAAGAAGCTTCCGTCTTTGGGTTTTTAATATTGCTGTAATACTTAACTGAATATTTACATTTCATCTGTCGGGTCAGGAAGCCTTCTTTGATGGGTTCCTGAGAAACGTATCTATTTTGACTTCAGGGTGAAGTATTTACACAATCATGAGGTTGAACGGCCAATCAAAACAGAGTTTGTAATTGAAAATCTAAACATCTATGAGATACAAAAACAGATTTATCGCAGATCACAATGCTGACAAGCACAAAAGCGAAGGAAATGGTTAATAAGTATTAAGTGTTTTACTATCTGAGTGTTTTGGGGTGAGATTAAAGCGATAAATTGTTGAAAAATGTAAGTGTTTAAAAATTGGCTTCGTCACGCAAAATGATATAATTTCACGACACTCAAAATTTCCAAAAAGCATGATGTAAACACTCTTTGCACTATTAAGTCGTAGCAATAAACTAGATTAACCAGGAACTGGCTTCCCAAATAAACTTCACTTTACACTATAATTACAAAACAGATCTTTTTCTGACTTGGCTACCTATCAATCATTTGACAGAAAGAAAACATTCCTGCCATGTTTATAAAAAAAATCCCCGCGTAACACATCTCAATCCACGTATGCAAATTTTTCCTCAATTTAGAAAAGCGGCATTTAAAGCA
>NC_090894.1:6160165-6172665 GCF_036669925.1 Montipora capricornis
TTGCGGTAGACGCTGCAAGTTACAGTAGAATGCCATGAAAAGGAACCTTCGGGTTGCCTTCGACCTCGGTCCTTGACCTAAGCTGACCGCTTGTCTTGTCTTGTCGTGTATGGAGGCAGTAAACAATGTTGATGTCGTGGAATTCGGTGCTGAAAGCCTTCCCGGTGTACAGGCTCACGCTCAAACGCCAAAATCGCGAAGAATCGAAGTTTTGAATTGCAAAGGAAACTTGTGTTTTATTGGGGAAAGTTAGCAGTTGGGGTAAATATTGCTGTTAGGTTCAATTTCATGATACCATAAGAGCACGAAAATGATAAGTCTATGATTAATATTGTATGTGCCTGCTTGTGACATGCTGGGAAATCAATTAGCCCGGAATGAAATTTTACACAGCTACAATTGGGCATTCTAAATTTCCCAGTTCCTCAGATATCGAGTTCCATAAGTATAAAACTTAAAAGGGGTTTGCTTTAAAATCAGAAAAGAACCAATTCACCGTTGCTGTTGAGAAAGTGTATGCCAGGCAAAACAAGTTGGGTCTCGGTAGCCTGAAAGTTAAGAAATAATTTGCCTGTTTTTTTAAATTAACAAGTATACCAATACATCCATCACTAACGTTTCATGTTTAACCAGAGAATTAGGGAAGCAGATGTTCGAAGGTGTAACAGCTGTTGAGTTTTATTCCTCAGTTATCGAGTTCCATAAGTATAAAACTTAAAAATGGATTGCTTTAAAATCAGAGAAGAACCAATTCACCGTTGCTGTTGAGAAAGGTGTATGCCAGGCAAAACACGGTTGCATCTCGGTAGCCTGAAAGTTAAGAAATAATTTTCCATTTTTTAATTGCATAATGCTGGCCGTTGTTAACCATGTTTTAGAAAATATTTCGAATTGATTTATTGTGCCTCCGGACTATTTTGACACGTCACTCAAAATTAATTTAAAGTCCTTTGAAATATTTGTCGTCATTAAAAACTTTATGACGAAGTCGGCCCAACAAACGTGTCTCTCCCCTTTATGTCTCTCGCTCTGCATTTTTAGTGTGAGTCTTGTTACAATTTCCACTGAGATTTAGGTAATTTTTTTTTTACCGAAACAGCAGAGACCCACATTCCTGGCCCAAGTTAAGCTCCTCATGCGGTGCCTACTATTGTTATCGCGCATACGTTCTGCGCATCTCGAGATACTCTGTTTTCCTACGGGTGGCGCTTATTAATACAGGGATATTTTTGTGCGGTTCAAAACTGTGCGGAGAAAGCAGAACTTAGCAAGTGCTATTGGTATCCAAAAATAAAACTGGGGGTAACCACGCATTTTGCAGAGATAATTAAACTTTAAACTTCTATTTGGAAAAGAACGCCATACATTGTTTTGTATTTTACAGCTTTTTACGAATTATATTGTTGATTAATCATCTTCGAAAAATGCGTGGTGACCCCCAATTTTCTTTTTAGATTTCAATAACACTTGTTAAGATCTGCTTTTCCGGCTCATTCAGTAAACCGCGCAAAATTACCTTTGAATTAGTAGGCACCGTCTTTAAGGAGGCTCGAAAGTGTTTTCAGGTGAGCGAACGCGCGTAAGCTATACACGCAATTCTAAAAGCTGCTCGCATCAGCTTATGAGTCACCAGAAATAAACAAATACCGCTAATTTCTCTTACCTTTCTTCTGATTCCTATATAAATAGAATATAATAGACATCTCCTATTCACGAAAACTACGAAAATTGTACACACACCGTTTATGGTCACTTAAATCCGTTTGTGTTGGTCTGTAGCTTCACTCGCGCGTACACTCGAATGAGCGGGTGACACATGCGTAAATTCCGATCTTGTAACTCCCTCATTTTTTCTGATTTTGCAACTTTACTCGTTTAAATCTCTGCTTCCGGACGGTGAATATTTTTCATTTTTTGCATGTTAGCTTAGATTAATTTAAACCGTTTGTCTTTAAAATTAAAAAAATTCTGTAGGTGAAAAAAAAATTAGAGACATTTCTAAAAAAACTTATTTTTCTGAAAAACTGACCTACAGATTTTATTGAATTTTAAATACTTTAGAGATTATTTCTAACAGTACTGGAAACGCTGAATAGGAAGATTTCACCGTCCCGTTTTTCCAAATAAGAGACATTATATCTTGATTTTAAGGCTCAAAGAAATGCCTTATATTGTTGCCACGGTAACGTTATGTTGGAGGAAAATGTAATGTGGGAACTCTATGATGAATACTTAATACCCTCGCCAAATTTCGTCTTGATATGATTATCCTAACTGTATTGAAGGCCAGAATATGTTTATTTGATTGAAAAAAAAGGAGAAACTATTTCGAGACTCTTTAAGGTCCCGAATAAAAAAACGTTTCAAAAATAAAACAATCGAACTTGTTCGAGCACTTCCTCAAGACCCTTAAGTTCTTTGCGATTTCACATGGCTTGTTTATTACCGATCGTTTATGCTCCTCCACACGTTGACATAATCTGCATCACACTTAAAGAAATATACAACGAATTGCAGATTATGTTGGCTTTACAAGCCGAATTTTTTATCCATGAACTTGAACTTGAAAATTACCGTGGAGCGGTCGAAACGTAGTTCTTATTTTATATCGCTCGTTTTCATAACTAACAAAAATAAATGAATAAATAAATAATCCCGAGATAGTTGGGACAATGCAAGTTAAATTTTAAGATAAGTATTCGTTGCCGCGGATTTCTTCGTTTGCTTTTCAGTAACTGGCATCCCAGTTAAACGAAGAAGTAGCTAAGTCGATGAACAGCGCCATTTTTTCAATGTTGCCACAACAGCTTGTCTTACTTCTAAAAACTTCCAACAGTAGAGAAGTGGGTTCAAAGAAGAGTTTACTAACACGTAAACCCCTGCATATTGATGGCTTAAAACAAGAGTCTGGGACAGTTCGCCTCGGATGCTATGCAATGCTTCGATAACAGTGTAAAAGAGATAACAAATCAGCAATGCAAGCTGAACCCATAACACACTGGACACCGCCTTTTTGTACTTTGCTATGCGGCTCGCTTCACTTCACAGACTACTACATACTATTGCTGGATCTTCACAAGAGCGCCTGTCTTGAACTGGAATGCACAGTTGACGGAGATTAAAGAAAATCATTGTGTGCGAGAACACGGAGGTTGACAGACAAATGAGTAACACTGTTTGTATAAACCTTGATGTAAACTGAGAAATCCTTACGTAGACAGCAGAGGCGGCAGTAGCCAAAACCCAAAACGTTATAATTATTCCGTACACACGTTTCGTAGTTACTGTTTCGCTGTACCTCATTCCCAATGACGAAGCCAGAAGTCTGTTCACGCTCATAGCACTCGTGGTCAACAAAGACACCGTACACAACGCAGAATTTATTACAGCAGTAGTGGAAAATGCGCAGTAGCAAAGTTCGCTCCAGTGCTCTTTTATTGCAGACACCAAAGAGATAGCAGTTAAAGGATCGGAAAGCATACCGACACAGAAATCACTCGTCTCTAAGCTTCGAAGCAACAGTTTGGACGGTGAACCAAGTGTAGACTCTTTCCGGAGGGCAACTAGTATTAAAGCATTTCCCAAATATGTAAAAATGCATAGAAATACACCAAAAGTTGACAGAAATATAAGGTGGTGTATTCCTTCGGTGAAGCTTTCAGGTCAGACGTACTCTAGGTCTTCTTCCCAACAATTTCTGTAAGGTTTGCGTTCATTGACATGGTGTCGTTGTTACAGTTGCTTTTCAGCCAGCCAAACGGGTTTCGTAAAGTCTAAATTATGCACATTTATGCTTTTCGATTAATGAGACAATTCCCTGAATTCAAACAGTACTCTTTTCAGTGGGCAAAAAGGTCGACGTGATTCTCGTACTTATCAGGACAAATTAAGCGATTGTCTCATACAGACAGTATAGACAAGTACTGAAATCTCAATTCCTTGTAAAAACCAGCATATTAATTTTCTGGGGTAGACTAGGTATCGGAGAGGCTAAAAATTTATGCATGCGCTGAGGGAATGTTTGAACAAGAGAGAAAAATGCAGTACCTCCAGACGTGGCGCTGGAGCGTCGTACCAAACGAGTCATCTCGGGATTTCAGCCCGTGCGGTCGCTTTTGGACGCATTTGACCTTTCGCTGCTTCCTGCTACCGACCTCGCCTCCCGGTACGGCATCGAGGGAGAGATATGTCGGCCCCTAAACCATATGAGACAAATCCCACGCCTACTCACAGCTCCAGACCGCACTTGTCATTACAATTTAGCGTAAGATTTCCATCGCTTATATATTCAAGAGAAAAGTCATTTTATGGTAAGCACTGGAGTCGCGTGTGTACGCACGCGCCCAGCTTACGGTAACATACACACATGCTTAATGTTAATTAATTAATTAATTCATTAATTAAGTAAATTAATAATTTATCTCTTTTCCCTAGCCCCCACCGAAAATGATGCCGCTCGGCATCATTTTTGTAAGATTCGTAGCGCAGCGTCCTTTTCATCGATCGCGCTGAAATTTGGCGTGTTTACTGGGGAAATATATCCCCAGTTTTCCAGAAAATCTCGGCTTTCTAGCGCTTATTGCGACTACATGACAGCCATTCTAACTCAGGCAATTTGAGCCGATGCGATGACCAAATTTTCAATCGATCGCGGAGCTCTCGCGAAGCGGTTTTTCTAAAGTTTTTCAGCCAAAAAATTACACTACATGCTTCGGAGTAGATAAAGAAAAGGATTTTTGGTTTATTGGATGGGATTTCAAGCGTTAAAATCGCTGAAAAGGTAAGATTAATTATTTAGCGATGCAATTGCGTGTCTGGAGCACATGGTCCTTTGATCTCACAGAATTGTGTTTTTCCTCAAAATATTCGCTTGTTTTCGCTTTCGCTCGCACATATTTACCTTTATTACATGTCCCGTGAGTAGTTTTATCCTCTGGGATGAACTTTCCGTCGAAAAATGGGTTATTTGGGTGGTTTTTGGCAAACAGATGTCAATTATTCGTAATGCGACCCCTTCCGTTGCCGTTAGCAACGGGTCGTAAATTTGACATCTGTCATCACCTTATCACATTACTAATTATCGCTAATCCGATTATTTCAAAAAATCCAAAAATATTCGTGCCTCATCAGTTTTCGGTCAAATTTATGACCAAGGAAGTAGATAAATTGAAGAAAATTTTATTTTCCAGCCAAAAATTCGTAATCAACGCTAAAATGACCAAATTTTGCGTGGAAAACTATTTTTTTGCATTATTTTTCTTGAATTTTTTCATTCAAATTTCGCTTTTATAAAAGGTTTCATTTGTCTGTAAATAAGTTATATGCTGTTGGAAAGCTTATTTTCTTAGCTTTAAAATGATGTATTTTTTTCCCCCTAACTTTAAATATTTTTTAAGAAAAATAACTTTTTTTGGCGATGGCAGATTTACCGCAGTTTTCTTGCGGTTGGGAAGGTAGGGAAATGAGTTTTAAAGTTTGTTTCGTCTCGAATTTCGGATTAGCTACTAAAAGTAATACCTTCCAGGCATAACATTTACAGCTAAAATGCAGAGCATATGCAGGTACATGACTAAATACACAATATTTAAAAGATATATCAATTAAAAAGAAAAGCCGCTTTTCAAAATACGGCCCTTGATTTTCTTTTAAAACCAGTAAACTCAGTGGTACGGCTAAAATCAGATAGCGCATTCCGCAACTTAGCTGATATGTAAGAAAAAGAACTAAGACCATGACTGGTTGTTCCAGGTTTATTGAGGGACAGAATGTAATTTCCGCGAAGATCATGCATAAGAAGAGGACGGCAGAGAAAACGTATCTTTCATATAAGCAGGAAAACCCTTTAAAGAAATGACAACAACGTACTTTTTTTACAGTAATATGAGGAAGTTTTGAATGCGCTTATTGCACAGGGATGTAGAGTTTGACTTAAGTGGTAAGAGTCCTGACAAAGAAACCATGGACAAAATCAACACTGCCCAAAGTTCAGCCAATTCTAGCCCCGATTATGTAAACTCAGTTTACCCTCCCAAATTTTGATTACTTCTTTTGATTATTATTATTATTATTATTAGATTCACTCCATTCATTAGGCAAATACATATAAATAGAGATAACAAAGTAGGTAAATTTAAACAGTTAAGATGTATTAGTTATTTCCAAAAAGAATATTAAATGGAGAAGGGCACATTACAGTAAGGACTAATTAGGGCCCTTAAAACAGATATTATTGAAACAATAGCTCTTTTATATAAAATAATACACATCACGAAACAGAAAGTACACACACAAAAAGAAAAATTTACAGACAAATTAACAGAGCTAGAACTGACATGGCCATGTTCTTCCATGACCGCTGACCGCTTCCTCCTGTGCCACCTGTCTGCCTTTCTTTCAAGCTGCAAGCCACTTCCAACTTAGGTTTTGAAACAAAACAATACGGCAGTTTAAAACAGCGAATCGACTAAGGCAACGGCAGCGCTAAAATCAATGAAACCATGACGAGGAACAATAAATGACTGGCAGGCATTTTAGCGCATTTCTTTCCCGTACTTTGCAAAACAATAAACTAAGCGAAACGCTTTTCCTTCGAGACCGTTCGTTCCAATCCAGTTATAGGCGACCTCGGCATATTCTGCAACGTGAACGAAAAAAATACGTAGTAATAAGTTCACTAAAACAACATTGAGTTTTAAAAACGAGCGATAAAAAATAAGAACGACGTTTCGACCGCTCCACGGTCATTTTCAAGTTAAAGTTCATGGATAAAAAGATTCCGCATATGTAAAATTTCTGCAACAATGGGATGGAAGGTAAAAAGCTAAGTATTTACATACGTAAGGGTTTCTTAAAACTTTTGACGATAAAAATAAACGGTAAAAAACGACGTTTCGACCGTACTTCGGTCATTATCAAGTGAATGGTAAGATTGAAACAGTGAATATATATATATATATATATATATATATAGAGAGAGAGAGAGAGAGAGAGAGAGAGAGAGAGAGAGAGAGAGAGAGCAGTTTAAATGGGCTTCCTGAGCCAACGCAGGTGCCAGGCCACCAGAAGGATCCCGGAGAGATACGCAGTCCAAACCACGGCATGTAAAAATTGTATAAAAGTTAAAAGAGGCCAGTGGACGGACAACTTCTGATGATTTAAAAAGTAAAAAGATTTAATGTAGTGTAAAACGTTTCGGTCGTATGACCTTCATCAGTTACAGTGAATAATGATTAAAAAATTCCTTTTTATATGTTTACAGTGTTAGTTGCTTGTCTCTTAGGTATACCGAATTCCTAAAGGTATCACATAAGAACTTAAAAAGTACAATAGAACGGACATAACAAAAGGTTAAACAATGTACTTAATGATGTTCCTGCATACTTTACTACCTGATTAAAATTCATCAAAGATGTGAAAAATCCCTAAAGGTATTACTTTACGAAGATTATAACTAAAGAGAAAAGCAAACAAAACAGTAAAAGACCCAATACAAAAACACGAGCTCAAGCTAAACCTGAATCCACTAACAATGCACAACAACCATAACAAATTCCCAGATTGGGGCCTTTGAGCCAAACTGTTCAATTTACGGTCAAACAACAAATTTCCCAACAAAAGCCCTTGAACGGTTGAAATATTTGAAAAATTAAATTCTTTATCAAAAAGCGTGCATCTATGAATCATGTAGAATTAAGTGTATTCTGTTTTTAGAATGAAATTCTTGCCTTTCGTTAAGGCCGTGAGGTGCCAAGGTGAAGAGTTGAGCACTCCAATAGGCTTCCTTTGTGATAAGAAGTCTGTCAATATCATCCTGCCTGTTTGTGCCATTAATTTGGTCTATACATTGAAAAGAGAAATCCTGCAGTGAATGGGAAGTGCTATTAAAGTGGACTGCCACTTCACAAGATTTCTTATTTGTAATCATAGATGACTTGTGATTTCTAAATCTCACTTTGAATTCGGTGGTAGTAGAGCCAATATACTGAAGCTGACATTTTTTGCACGAAACTAAATAGATGACATTTTTGGAACTACATGTCAAATTGGGTCTAACGATGTAAGATTTACCTGTTCTAAAACTACAAAAATTTCTCGATTCGACAAAATAATAAAATTAACGACACAAACAGGCAGGATGATATTGACAGACTTCTTATCACAAAGGAAGCCTATTGGAGTGCCCGGCAACTCTTCACCTTGGCACCTCACGGCCTTAACAAAAGGCAAGAATTTCATTCTAAAAACAGAATACACTTCAATTCTACATGATTCATAGATGCACGCTTTTGATAAAGAATTTAATTTTTCAAACATTTCAACCGTTCAAGGGCTTTTGTTGGGGAATTTGTTGTTTGACCGTAAATTGAACAGTTTGGCTCAAAGGCCCCAATCTGGGAATTTGTTATGATTGTTGTGCATTGTTAGTGGATTCAGGTTTAGCTTGAGCTCGTGTTTTTGTATTGGTTCTTTTACTGTTTTGTTTGCTTTTCTCTTTAGTTATAATCTTCGTAAAGTAATACCTTTAGGGATTTTTCACATCTTTGATGAATTTTAATCAGGTAGTAAAGTATGCAGGAACATCATTAAGTACATTGTTTAAACCTTTTGTTATGTCCGTTCTATTGTACTTTTTAAGTTCTTATGTGATACCTTTAGGAATTCGGTATACCTAAGAGACAAGCAACTAACACTGTAAACATATAAAAAGGAATTTTTTAATCATTATTCACTGTAACTGATGAAGGTCATACGACCGAAACGTTTTACACTACATTAAATATTTGCAGGTGGAAACGGACAATAAAAACATGCAAAGAGAAAGCTGTCAAAAACTAATTAAATTTCAAAAATGAAATGTAAATAAGAGGTGAAGAGAATGAAAACTGTATTAGAAGTGTTAAGCAAACATTTCTTTCCCGTTCTTTGCAAGACAATGAAGTGAAGCTTCTTTTTCTTTTCTTCAAACGCTTCAGAACAATCCAGTAGCAGGATAGCTCTGCATTTTGTTCAACGTGAAAGAGACAAAAAAATCGCGAGATACTTGCAACAGAGCAAGTTGTATTTTAAGAGAAGTTTTCGTTGCTGAAAACTTCTTCGTTTGCTTTAGCCCCTCTTTAGTTTCAGTTCAGTACTCAGATCCGGGATGAAAAATGTTTTTGGCGTCTCAGTTAAACATGAAGTACTTTGCTTTTTCAATCCGTCGATGAACAACGCCAGTTTTTCAATGTTGCCTCGACAGCTTCTCTTACTTCTGAAATCTTCCAGCAGTAGAGAAGAGGGTTCAATGACGAGTTTGCCAACACGAAAACCACTCCGTATTGTCTGCTTAAAACAAGTGTTTGGGACAGTTCACCTCTGATGCTAAGCAATGCTACGATCACAGTGTATGGGAGATAAAAAATGAGCAACGCCAGCTGAATCCATAGTACAGTGGACGCCGCCCTCTTATGCTTTGCTATGTTGACTTCAATTCGCTGGTTACCACTAGCACTTGACGGATCTTCACGAGAGCGCCTGTCTTGAACTCGAGTGCGATGTTTACGGAGACTAAAGAAAATAATTGTGTGTGAGAACATGGAGGTTAATAGACAAAGGCCTATGACCGTTTGTATAAACCTTGTGGTAAACTGAGAACTCTTTACGGAGACAGCTGAACCGATTGTAGCCAAAACCCAAAACGTTATAATTATTCCGTACACACGTTTCGAAGTTACGGTCTCCCTGTATCGCATTCCCAATGACAAAGCCAGAAGTCTATCCACGCTTATCGCGCTCAAGGTCATCAACGACACCAAACAAAAAGCACTATTAACTACAAAAGCAGTGAAAAATGCGTAGTAGCAAACGCTCCAGTGCTGTTGTATTGCAGACACCCAGTATATTGCAACTAAAGGATCGGAAAGCATACCGACAAAGAGATAACTTGTCGCTAAGCTTCGAAGCAACAGTTTGGACGGTGAACCAAGTGTAGACTCTGTCCGGAGGGCAACAAGTATTAAAGCGTGTTACGAAAAATAGTATTGCGTGACAAACGTTACTGTCTCGAAGCTTCGCGAGAGTTCGTAGTTTGTTTATATTTAGGTTTGTACGTAAGCGTTTCTAAATCGGTGTGTTTTGTAATCTTTCCATAATTAGATCGATTACTATTTTAGAAAGTTCTAGAAGTTTATTGTCCGAGTATATAAGTAGACGAGTCCAAACGGAGTGTTTTTCTAACTAGTTTTTCACAAGCGAAGAGTTGGCGTTGGCCGTGTTTAGTCAAGTGTGACAGAAGCTGTGTGCATTCAAGTTGGCGGAGGCCGTGTAAGTTTATTCAGTACGTGTTGTTCAGAGTTTTACTTCGTGGAAACTACGTTCACTTTTGGAATAAATCTTCTTGTTGTTGTTCCGACAACCCTGCGTTCAGTTTAGTTTGCAAGCTACCTTTCCTCTAAACATTCGAACTCGTAACATTGGGGGCCTGTCCGGGAGAGGAATTCATTTGTTTGCTGACTACAGAAACCAGGAAAGGACAATTCAAGAAGGAGTTACAGAAAAAGTAAGAAGAACTGTGCAAGAGAGTATATTGTGTTTTTGCTGTGACATACTGCTATGGAAATGGAAAAGCTTTTGCAGATGGGGAAAGAATTCGGATTGCAAGGAGAAAAGCTTCTCGAGTTTGTGAGGGAAGAGGAAGAAAAAGAAGAAAAACGCAGACAATTAGAGGAAGAAAAAGAAGAAAAACGCAGACAATTGGAGGAAGAAAAACAAGAAAAACGAAGACAATTGGAGGAAGAAAGAGAAGAAAAACGTAGGCGGTTTGAAGAAGAAAAAGAAGAGAAACGTCGATTACTTGAAGAAGATAAAAGAAGAGAAGACGAAGAGAGAGAAACCAGGCGACAAGAACGCGAACTAAGAAAATTGGAGATGGAAGCCGAGCTGTTGAAACAGAAAGAGGCTATTGAAGCGGCAAGAAGAGAACATGAGCTGGAAATTGCACGTTTGGCTGTGGAGAGTGCTGACGGACGCCCTGAAGTGAGAGAGGATCGGGTTAAGGCACCTAAACTCCCCTCGTTTGTTGATGGTAAAGACGATTTGGACGCGTATTTGCAGAGATTCGAGAGATTTGCCGAGACAGCTAAGTGGAAAAAAGATGGATGGGCATCGAAGCTCAGTGCTCTGTTGTCTGGACGGGCACTAGAAGTGTATTCACGTTTATCGGAGGACGCAGCTAAGGATTATGACAGGGTAAAGATTGCGTTAATGAAGAGATATGACCTTACCGAAGACGGCTATCGTCGAAAATTTAGAGCATCCAAACCAGAAGTTGACGAGAGTCCGGAGCAGTTTATCGTGCGACTGGACAGATACAGGTTACGTTGGCTAGAGCTTTCGGATACTGCGCGAACCTTTGATGGTCTTAAGGACTTGATCGTGAAAGAACAATTTATTGACTCTTGCCCTAAGGATTTGGCAATTCACCTGCGAGAAAGGGCACCTGAGACTCTAGCAAAGATTGCGAAGATCGCTGACCAGTACTTGGAGGCTCATGGTAAACATTTGTTCAGCTCAGCGAGCAGAAAACCAACAGTGCAGCCTGAGAGGGACGAAGCCAAGAACATGCAGATTAATCCACCAGCTCTGCATTGCTTTAAGTGCAACACCCGAGGTCATAAAGCTGTCAACTGCCCAACCCTAACAAGAAAGTGTTTCCTATGTGGTAAGCAGGGACATGAAGCTAGAAACTGTCGATCAGGTGGACGCAGATCAGGAGGACAAAGTAAGGATGGTAACCCTGTGCAGCGTGGTCAAGTAAGTGCCAGTTGTCTAGTTCAACCACCTGAGGATAAACCTACTGATGAAGAAGTTAAGGCCTGTATTAAAGATGATAAGTTGCTGTTAGCCTGTGGTAAGAAGATTCCATTGTTGAGTAGTGCTTGTATTGAACCGTTGACTGGAGTGAGAAGTAAAATGCCTGTCGTGAAAGGTAGAGTTGGAGAGAAGCCTGTTGATGTCCTGAGAGATACTGGTTGTAGTGGAATTGTAGTAAAGAGGGATCTTGTGTCTGAGGATCAGTTTACTGGAGAATTTAATGTTATGCTGCTCATTGACAATACGGCAAGGAAAGTTCCTATCGCAAAGATTGATGTTGATACACCTTATCTCAAGGGCCAAGTGGAAGCGCAGTGTCTTCGCGATGCTGTTTATGATTTAATTATCGGTAATGTACCAGGCGCAATAGCCGCTGACGCCCCAGACATCTGCTGGCAAGTTCCTGTACAAGAAGCTTGTGCTGTAACCACGAGAAGTCAAGCTAAGAAAGCTGGAGAACATATTCCGTTGAAGGTACCGGATACCAAAGAAAGTCCTGTAGTTGATAGAGAAAAGCTCAAGCAAATGCAGCGTGATGACGAGAGCCTACAGAAATTTTGGGAGAAAGATGACGTAGTTGTGAGAGGCCAGGCTGAGACTTCATTTGAAGTGAAAGGTGGAGTTCTATACCGCGTCTACAAGCACCCTTA
>NC_090894.1:6175165-6195165 GCF_036669925.1 Montipora capricornis
CACGAGCCACTGAAGTACATGAACAGTGCGAAGTTTGCTAACGGACGCCTAATGCGTTGGGCTATGTTTCTTCAGAGTTACAACTTCAGAGTTGAGGCTATCAAGGGATCTGAGAATGTAGGAGCAGATTATCTAAGCAGAGTAGAGGAATAACTTAAGAGACACTGGACTGCCTCCTCAGTTGGTACTATCTAACTAATTTTTCGTTGTTAGTAGAAATTTAGGAAATTTCTTCTCAAGAGGGGGTTATGTTACGAAAAATAGTATTGCGTGACAAGCGTTACTGTCTCGAAGCTTCGCGAGAGTTCGTAGTTTGTTTATATTTAGGTTTGTACGTAAGCGTTTCTAAATCGGTGTGTTTTGTAATCTTTCCATAATTAGATCGATTACTATTTTAGAAAGTTCTAGAAGTTTATTGTCCGAGTATATAAGTAGACGAGTCCAAACGGAGTGTTTTTCTAACTAGTTTTTCACAAGCGAAGAGTTGGCGTTGGCCGTGTTTAGTCAAGTGTGACAGAAGCTGTGTGCATTCAAGTTGGCGGAGGCCGTGTAAGTTTATTCAGTACGTGTTGTTCAGAGTTTTACTTCGTGGAAACTACGTTCACTTTTGGAATAAATCTTCTTGTTGTTGTTCCGACAACCCTGCGTTCAGTTTAGTTTGCAAGCTACCTTTCCTCTAAACATTCGAACTCGTAACAAAGCGTTTCCCAAGGATGTAAAAATGCATAGAAAAACAGCAAAAATTGAGAGAAATATGAGGTGGTGGTGGATTCCGTCGGTGAAGCTTTCTGAGCAAAAGTACTCCAGGTATGTCTTCTTGGCAACAATTTCTGTAAGGTTTTCGTTCATTGACATGGTGTCGTTGTTACAGTTGCTTTTCAGCCAGCTAAACGGGATGAACTGTGACCACGCAGATGTTTTAAAGTGTCGTAAAGTCTAAATTATGCACGCGTATGCTTTCGATTAACGAGACAATACCCTGAAGTCAAACAGTACTCTTTTCAGTGGGCGAAAGATCGACGTGATGCTCGCACTTTTCAGGACAAATTAAGCGATTGTCTCATACAGACAGTATAGACAAGTACTGAAATCTCACTTCATTGTAAAAACCAGCATATTAATTTTTTGGGGTAGGCTAGGTATGCATGCGCTGACGGAATGTTTGTGAAGAGAGAAAAATGCAGTACCTCCAGACGTGGTAAATGCAATTACCTTTGTGTTCTGCACTCCTGTAATTTAATATGCTCTCCTTACGACCTCTTGTTTTGGATGCACAAGTATTTTTCCGCTTCGTGCTTCCACAAACACTTGACATGCGATTTCTACGTCACCCGCACGAGTTTACAGTCACGTACTACGATATATCTCTATTTCATTCATCTCTATTTTGTCAAGTAAATCGATATCTCGTCTTACCTTAACCTGTGCTTTGCAAGGTGAAACTATTCTCAAATTCTCGTGCATTGTGCATTACAGGATGTTTCGATCTTGTCCGCGGCGACATGACATGATATGACATTACCCGACTTTACATACGCCCGATTTTATGCTCGACAGAATTTAGGCAGAAGGCTCGACAAGACCTGACAAGTGAACCCTTTTGGCAAGTTTGCTGTATATCCGAGATAATAATACTCTCGCGAAAAATCTTCATCAAGGTATCGTGCCCTCGCGCTACTGAATTTTCTGCTTAGAGAGAGGACGTGGCTGAGAATTCAGATCACCTGCCGAAAGGAAACACTTATACCTGGAATATTGAATGTATTAGTTCTAGAAAATCCATTCATTTTCACGGACGACGCTAGGCGACGCAGTTTGTCGTTTCGTGAGCAGCGTTTTCCTCATATCTGCAAGTTGGCGTTAGGACAAACAAATAAGCATTTGTGTGAGTGTTCGCCCAAACTTGGGGGGGGGGGGGGGGGAGCGGTTGATGAGAAATTGGGGGATCCCCCATAAAAATTGAGGTAGAGAGGGGGCTGTTTCAAAAATATAAACACTCTCAAGGGGGGTACCTTAAATAATGAAAACAAAAATTATCATTAGCCAATGTGTAAAATGGGGTTGACAGGCCTACATGACTCCCTTGTGCTTGGTCTGGTTTCCTCTTCCTTTGTCATAATTTTGCTCGCTCGAGGACATATTTGAAAGGAAGCCTCTTTTAGGGGCTTCCAAGCAATGGTTTTTGTTCTATGAGACTTCAGATCTGGACCTCCATACTACTGTGTGATATTTTTTCTTCCAAGAAAATAGTTCGTCTTGATGAGATATTTTTTAGTTTCTTGGTGTTGATTTTCTCTGCAGCAGTAATGTGAATGTGTCCTTTTGGCCTCATGCTTTGGCATCAATTTAATTCTAGTCTCAAAGGATAGGCTTGTTGGTGGTAGAAGCGAGTGATTTTGCTTTTATAAGCTTTGACCCAGGACAGGGATCCTTTTAGTTCTTGAGCGCCTGTTAGGTTGTGCAATGTATCAGTGAGACAGCTGGCTTTCTAAAGGCTTTGTTTGCCTTGCCTTTTTTCTGCTTTTCAGGGGGTGCAGGGAAGAGGACTCGCCTCGCACCAGTGTGGCCCGGGTTCGATTCACAAACTCGGCGTCATATGTGGGTTGAGTTTGTTGGTTCTCTACTCTGCACCGAGAGGTTTTCTCCGGGTACTGCGGTTTCCCCTCTCTTCAAAAACCAACATTTGACCTGGTTTGCTTTCATTATTAATTGCAGTTTACAGTGTCACCAATTAGTGCTCCAGCACTAGGACGACTAGACACTTTTGCCTCAATTTGTTTCACTCGTTCTTCTTACTTCTGGTTTGTGGCCATTTTGGGGTGTCTCAAATTTTAGGGATACTAAAACGGGGAACCTGAAAATCTTTAATGCAGCAAGTAAGGGTTCTCAATTTTTTTTAGACAATATATCATTTCTCATCAGTCCCCCACCCTCCAACAAGTCTTTGTGAACCCTCCCAAAGAATGAAAGAAGGCGTAGAAGACCAGTGGATGACAATTCCTTATTTTTACTTGAAAACGTTGGAGGATCACTCATCTTTGACTGTAATTATGATATAAAGTCGTTAACAAAGACTAAACAACATACCAGTGTTTTATAACGATGTTCTCAAAGCCAGGGCAGATATCCAGGAACTAACATCGAAAGCTCCTGATGATAATAATAGTATCGGGGATATAATAACACAGATGACAAATTACTCCTTAATTTTGGTGCGAAATTTCAGAGTTAATTTATAGTTTCACATGTGAAATTACAATGTTGCCATGGCAACTTTTCCTACAGTGCCAAAATGGCGTCTTATGAACGTTATTTGTCACCCATGATATTAATAGCTAATCAAATGGTATACTCGTAAAATAGGCGCGGGAAGTTATTTGATTTTGGACAAAACGCGGGTAAAATTATTCTCTAACTTCACTCTTCACCATTTGATTACCCATACTAATTTTATGGAATAATAAACATATAAAAATAGACGGTAAATCGATATACTGGAAAGACTGGTATGATGCCAGCATACTAAAAATCGAAGATCTCTTAGGCGAACGTAACATGTTTCTTACATACGTTTTTCCGCCGTGTTTTCGCAGTTTGAACATACCGTGGACTAATTCCGAATGATGTAATTTCATGACACCCAAAATGCCCAAAAAGTAGAACGAAAAAATGCAATAACCACTTAAAACTGTTAAAAAACATAAAAAAAGTGCAGCAAAAGGAAAGAGAAGGATGGATGGACATAAATTATCGGATAAGATTGAAACGGATTGCCTTGGGGTAATCCTGAAAAAAAAAAAGAAAAAAAAATAGGCCCGACGTTTTTCAAAAGGCAAATCGCCCGGATAAAAGTCGCTTGTACTCAGAATGATCATGTGTGTGATGTAACGATAGTTTTATCAGTAAAGGAATTCCATATCACCATTTTCGAGTTTTAAACTCGTGATTAACTAAAGATTTGCCCTAAACACCCTGAAATAACGTAACATAGCCCGTTTATAATCTCTTATTTTGGAGGCTGTGGTAATAGCTAGCAAACGAAGTAGTATAAGAATGACCACCCTGCTAGCAGAGCCTTTCTTTTGCTTGCTCGATTTTGGCGTTCTCTTTATTGAATATTGCACTCGAATGAGCGGGTGACGCATGCGTAAATGCCGATCTTGTAACTCGCTCATTTTCCTGATTTTGCAACTTTACTCGTTTATATCTGTGCTTCCGGACGGTGAATATTTTTCATTTTTTTGCATTTTAGCTGAAATTAATTTAAACCGTTTATAAAAAAACTTTTTTTTCTGAAAAACTGACCTACAGATTTCCTTGAATTTTAGATATTTTAGAGATTATTTCTAACATTATCTGGAAACGCTGAATAGGAAGATTTCACCGTCCCGCTTTTCAAAAAAAGACAGGATATCTTGATTTTAAGGCTCAAAGAAATGCCTTACATGTATATCGTTGCCACGGTAACGTTATTTTGGAGGAAATTGTGATGTGAGAACTCTATGATGAATACTTAATACCCTCGCCAAATTTCGTCTTTATATGATTACTCTAAATGTATCTAAGGACAGAATATGTTTATTGATTGAAAATAAAAGGCGAAACTATTTCGAGCCTCCTTAAGGTTCCGAATAAAAAAAAAAATTCAAAAATCAAACAATCGAACTTGTTCGAGCACTTCCTCAGGACCCTAAAGTTCTTTGCGCTTTAACATGGCTCGTTACTGGGTTGCCAGTATGGCAATCCCAGTCGGAAAGTGGGTGGGATTTCTTTTTTTTCGTTTTTTTTTTCCTTGTCGGTAAACGTCTTGCCTGTCACTGCCCTGCTAAGTGGTATGTTTGTGCATAGAGCCTTCTGCTCGTATTTTCTTGGGATAGAGAGGGTAGTGGAAATGCGTAGATTTCTCTGGTGAACACAGTAGAATGATAAACTTAACCGGCAATGGCGTCGAAAGTCATGTAACGCGAATGGTGTTTTAGTGGATCTTTGAACAAAATATACCCTTATGAAGCTCAATAATGGCAAGTTATTTAGATACTGAACAAGACAGGCGGTGGCATCTTAAAAGCGACGAGTAATGGACTTCGACAACAATCTGTCGCCCGTCGAGCCGAAATCAAAGTGAGCTGCATTTCTAATGTTTTGCCAAATGTGCTGTTATGTAGAACACTGAAAGCAAATGGAAAATTCTCTGGTAACTTATGGGTTCAACAAAGACAGAGAACGAATCGAACACCTTAAGTGGATCTGTGATCAACTCTGCACAGTCTTCAGGTAAAAAAAAAATTGGAAATGTGACAGCTAAGAATTATTTGAAAGAAAGCTTGTCTATTTTGTGCTTCATTATTCAAGGGAAAGGTTCTTCATGGAAACGGTTTGATCCTGAAATTTTAGTTTGTTGTAATATTACGCATATTTGACACGACTGAGTTTTTTCTCTTCACCCACGTAATGAAATAGGAAGGGGTTTTTGCCTCTAATAGCAAATATGTTGTTTGTTTCAAAAAATTGTTCGCTGGAAAAGGTGGCCTTTATGAATTCATCATGTTTTATGATATGTGTGCTGGATAGTTTTTATGGCAATAGTAAAGTGTTTTCTTGTTATTCAAGGAAAAGGCTCTTCAGGAAAGGGTTTCAACCTGAAGTACATGGTAATTTGACACGATTGAGTTTCTTGTCTTCACGCACGTAATGAAATAGAAAGAGGTTTTCGCCTCTAAGAGCAAATATGTTGTTTGTTTCACAAAATTGTTCGCTGGAAAAGGTGGCCTTTATGAATTCATCATGTTTTATAATATTCGAGCTTAACTGGATAGTTTTTATGGCAATAGTAAAGCATTTTCGTGTAAAAATATGGTTAGCGTTTTTCAGTTGTGCTAACTTAATTAAATATAAATATACATTCTGCCTCGTGAGTTTGTTATTCTCGTTAACCAGCAATGGCGTGGAAAGTCATTGCAACGCGAATGGCGGTTTAGTGCATCTTATTTTCTTTGTTTCAATAAAATGTTTCGCTGGAAAAGGATTCTGTGATATTTTCTGCCTTTGTGAATTATAATATTATGTTGCGTATTGAATGTTGAAACATGAAACGGGAGGATATTTTTACTATTGCTCTGTAAGCAAGAAAGGTTTCATGAAAATAAACAGGTCTGTTGGAAGCGTGCTTGAGTTTCAATAAAATGAGCCCCCAAATCAGCAAAAAATTGTGACGCCGGTGAATAATAAAGTAGCTGCTATTTCCAAAATGATGGAATTACCTGGTGATAAATAACGTCGTACGCATCTTGGAGAGTAAATTTTTGACTTTGCAGAAACAATGGTGGGCAATTGTGATCTTTGTTGTGAATTCGCTCATTTAGTGTCAAACTTTATAACACTTGACAGAAAAAGAAACTTACGAAAACCCGGTATCTTGCCATCATTTGATGCAGATGCTTCACTGTTTGGCAAGTAAACATGCCGCGGTAACTTAATCACGGCGCCCGCTGAATTCCGGCGATGTCATTTTCGATTTTGCGATTTATCTGTGCAGCCAAAACGTACAATAACGAAATTGAACGTAGCAAAAATCTCCCAAAATGTTTGTCGCTGATCTTAAATTTTTATATTCTATATTCACGGTTCAAAATTAATGTTGTTTTCATGTCGTAAATATGTTACTCTCGAGCGACCGTCCTGGGAACTTCCTTTTGCTCTTTCTGAAAACTGTGTATCAATATTTATTTACTGTTGCATCAATATTTGTTTTTGCATAAAGCAAGCTAACAAAATCTGTACGTTGCTGAGTTCGCATTTGTTAGCGTTAATAGTATTTTCGGTCCAATGCTTCTGTTTTACGAAGGGGAATATATGTTTTTGGTCACCCATCCAGACACTAACCCCGCCTTTAGTAAACGTTAGTAAACTTTAGTATTACAAAGCTGTCAGGTGCTCGGAGAGCACGCTTAAACTTGTGTTGAAAAGAAGTTTATCAACATGTCAGCCCAGAAGCCAATGTTTCTCACGTCCCAATTATTTTCTTCAATCTTTCTGGGTTCAGTACTTTGCTAGTAACCACATGTCCTCTCAGGCTATTTACCCAAGACTTCTACCATGGCACTACAATGGTAGACAATACCAAAACAATATCGTGCACTGTTAGAGCTACATATTACGCAAGGACAGATCTGTTTCATCGTACGAACGTGTGAGGCCCTGTGAGCCAAAGGGCCTCTGCTGGTATGACTTCTGGGTGACCCCTTAAATGGTCTTAATGACCCCCCCAACTTAGAAAAATTGTCTGGAAGAGTGCACGTACCACAGGCAACCCAGTGTACCCTCACGGAGGGTCTAGTTTCCATGTTGTTCTCTCACATGGTTGCCGATTACCGATCGTTTATGTTCCTCCACACTTTGACATAATCTGCATCACACTTAAAGAAATATACAACAAATTGCAGATTATGTCGGCTTTACAAGCCAAATTTTTTATCCATGAACTTGAACTTGAAAATTACCGTGGAGCGGTCGAAATGTAGTTCTTATTTTTCAGCGCTCGTTTTTATAACTAACAAAAATAAATGAATAAGTAAATAATCCAAACCAAGACGGTTTCACGGAAAGACATCCTTGAGTTTTCCTTCATGTTTTTGCACGAAAAACCCATCCACTGCGTAGATTACAATTATGAAAACCTCTGAGTTTCGCTACGAAACGGTGACCTATGATTTTTTGTTGCGTGACGGCTAGTGAATGACTGCATGTATCGTGTTCCAACTCACCCCTACATGTAAGTCGCCCCTATATGTAAGGTAACATTACCAACCCTGATACAGTGAATTCGAACTTGCTCAATCCGTATTGCCTCATCCTCCGGTAAACCGTACTCTCCGATACAGCAAGGATCGAAGATATTTCCTTGATTGCAAATACCTCTTGTAGCAAATCACCAAGCACAGACTGTGGAATAAAGAAAATGGGGGCACCACACGTTCCCTCGAGTTTCTTCGGTGCTTCTCCCCCAAATTTGGTGCATTCTATACCCAGAGACATCATATCACTGCGAGAATTTATGCCCAACATTTCCATTTCGTGTACCGACAACTTGCAAACAATGTCCGGAGTAATGTGTTCAGTTTGAAATTTCTCAGTCAGATCTTCGAGTTTCAGTCTCTTTAAGACTGTGTCCATTTCGAGGTCTCCAAGAGAACACGACAGAAGCAAGAACGGAAACAAAATGGCGGATCCTCCATATCAGTGCCCATTGCATTGTGGATTTTTCACAAGCTCCTACCCAGACCCCGGGGAATCATCACCTCATAATGAAGAACGCACCGCATATAACGACAAAAGCACCTCATATAATGATGACAAACAAAGCACTGCATATAATGTAAAAACTACTTCATATAATGACAAAGCCACCACATATATTGACGAAAGCACTGCATATGATTTCAAAAGTACCGCATATAATGACAACAGCACCGCATATAATGACAAAAGCACCGCATATAACGACGAAAGCACTGCATATCATTACAAAAGTACCACATATAATGACGAAAGTACCGCATATAATAAGAAATGCAGTGCTTATAATGTGAAAGGCACCGCATGTAATGTAAGATGCACCGCATATAACGTAAAATGCACCGCATATAATGAAAGAGGTTCACATAAGACAGTGTTGGCATTCCATAAAAACGACCGCAGATTTATTTGCTAAGGACGAACGCTAGAAGCAATGGCCGACACTTGAAAATAATGACCTTGCAATTACTAGTACCCAGTCTACAAGCCAGGCTGTCACGTGTGTTCTCGTCCTCAAAGTGACAAACTGACAATCAAGATCTGCCTCTGACTTACGGGTCCTTATGCATACAATGCATAAGACCCCAAAATCATTTGCTGAAATAACTATATGACAATAAACGTTCACGAAGAACTGGCATCGTTGTTATGGCTGCTTTCGACGGGCAAAGGTCAAGGATGTTTTCATGCTTTGAATATTTGACATATCTTTCGCCACTTCTTTAAGACGAAAATCCGTGGTGACAAAAGGGCAGTCACTCGAGTCCCGGACTCGAGATACTTGGAACAATGCAAGTTATGTTTTAAGATAAGTATTTGTTGCCGCAGATTTCTTCGTTTACTTTAGCTCTCTACCTTTAGTTCAGTAATTGTGTTCCAGAATGAAAATGTTTTTAGCATCCCAGTTAAACGAAGAACTAAGTCGATGAACAGCGCCATTTTTTCAATGTTGCCACGACAGCTTGTCTTAGTTCTAAAATCTTCCAACAGTAGAGAAGTGGGTTCAATGAAGAGTTTACTAACACGAAAACCGGTGCATATTGTTGGCTTAAAACAAGAGTCTGGGACAGTTCACCTCGGATGCTAAGCCGCAATGCTACGACAACAGTGTAAGGGAGATAACAAATCAGCAATGCAAGCTGAACCCATAACACACTGGACACCGCCTTTTTATTTTTTTGCTATGCGGCTCGCTTCCCAGACTACTACATGCTATTGGTGGATCTTCACGAGAGAGCCTCACTTGAACTCGAGTGCGATGTTGACGGAGATTAAAGAAAATCATTGTATGCGAGAACACGGAGGCTGACAGACAAATGAGTAACACTGTTTGTATAAACCTCATGGTAAACAGAAAACTCCTTACGTAGACAGCAGAGGCGGCAGTAGCCAAAACCCAAACATTATAATTATTCCGTACACACGTTTCGTAGTTACTGTTTCGCTGTACCTCACTCCCAATGACAAAGCCAGAAGTCTGACCCGCTCATAGCACTCGTGGTCAACAAAGACACTGTACACAACGCAAAATTTGCTACAGTAGTAGCGGAAATTGCGTAGTAGCAAACGTTCCAGTGCTCTTTTATTGCAGACACCAAAGAGATAGCAGTTAAAGGATCGGAAAGCATACCGACACAGAAATCACTCATCGCTAAGCTTCGAAGCAACAGTTTGGACGGTGAACCAAGTGTAGACTCTTTCCGGAGGGCAACTAGTATTAAAGCATTTCCCAAATATGTAAAAATGCATAGAAAAACACCAAAAGTTGACAGAAATATGAGGTGGTGTATTCCTTCGGTGACGCTTTCAGTTCAGATGTACTCTAGGTATGTTTTCTTCCCAACAATTTCTGCAACGTTTGCGTTTATTGACATGGTGTCGTTGTTACAGTTGCTTTTCAGCCAGCCAAACGGGTGTCGTAAAGTCTAAATTATGCACATTTATGATTTTCGATTAATGAGACAATTCCCTGAAGTCAAACAGTACTCTTTTCAGTGGGCGAAAGATCGACGTGATGCTTGTACTTATCAGGACAAATTAAGCGATTGTCTCATTCAGACAGGAAAGACAAGTACTAAAATCTCAATTCATTGTAAAAACCAGCATACTAATTTTTTGGGGTAGGCTAGGTATCGGAGAGGCTAAGAATTTATGCATGCGCTGACGGAATGTTTGAACAAGAGAGAAAAATGCAGTACCTCCAGACGTGGCGCTGGAGCGCCGTACCAAACGAGTCATCTCGGGATTTCAGCCCGTGCGATCCCTTTTGGACGCATTTGACCCTTCGCTGCTTCCTGCTACCGACCTCGCCTCCCGGTACGGCATTGAGGGAGAGATATGTCGGCCCCTAAACCATATGAGACAAATCCCACGCCTACTCACAGCTCCAGACCGCACTTGTCATTATAATTTAGCGTAAGATTTCCATCGCTTATACATTCAAGAGAAAAGTCATTTTATAGTAAGCACTGGAGTCGCAGATTACAAAGTGTACGCACGCGCCCAGCTAAAGGTAACATACACACATGCTTAAAGTTTGTTTCGTCTCGAATTTCGGAATAGCTACTAAAACTAATACGTTCCAGACATTACATTTACAGCTAAAATGCAGAGCATATGCAGGTACATGACCAAATACACGATATTTAAAAGATATATCAATTAAAAAGAAAAGCCGCTTTTCAAAATGCGGCCCTTGCTTCTCTTTTAAAATTAGTAAACTCAATGGTACGGATAAAATCTGATAGCGCATTAGCTGATACGTAAGAAAAAGAACTAAGACCATGACTGGGTTTTCCAGGTTTATTGAGGGACAGAATGTAATTTCCACGAAAATCATGCATAAGAAGAGGACGGCAGAGAAAACGTATCTTTCATATAAGCAGGAAAACCCTTTAAAGAAATGACAACAACGTACTTTTTTACAGTAATATGAGGAAGTTTTGAATGCGCTTATTGCACAAGGATGTAGAGCTTGACTTAAGTGGTAAGAGTCCTGACAAAGAAACCATGGACAAAATCAACACTGCCCAAAGTTCAGTCAATTCCAGCCCCGACTACGTAAACTCAGTTTTCTCTTCCCAAATTTTGATTATTTCTTTTTTTTTTATTTTTATTCTTAGATTCACTCCATTCATTAGGCAAATACATATAAATAGAGATAACAAAGTAGGTAAATTTAAACAGTGAAGATGTATTAGTTTTTTCCAAAAAGAATATTGAATGGACAAGGGGAACATTATAGTAAGGACTAATTAGGGCCCTTAAAACAGATATTATTCAAACAATAGCTCTTTTATATAAATAATACACATCACGAAACACAAAGTACACACACAAAAGAAAAATTAACAAAAAAATTAACAGAGCTAGAACTGACACGGCCATGTTCTTCCATGACCCCTGACCGCTTCCTCCTGTGCCACCTGTCTTTCTTTCTTTCAAGCTGCAAGCCACTTCCAACTTAGGCTTTAAAAACAAAACAATTCGGCAGTTTAAAACAGACAATCGACTAAGGCAACGGCAGCGCTAAAATCAATGAAACCATGACGAGGAAAAATAAATGACTGGCAGGCATTTTAGCGCATTTCTTTCCCGTACTTTGCAAAACAATAAACTAAGCGAAACGCTTTTCCTTCAAGACCGTTCGTTCCAATCCAGTTATAGGCGACCTCGGCATATTCTGCAACGTGAACGAAAAAAATACGTAGTAATAAGTTCACTAAAACAACATTTAGTTTTAAAAACGAGCGATAAAAAATAAGAACGACGTTTCGACCGCTCCACGGTCATTTTCAAGTTCAAGTTCATGGATAAAAAATTCCGCATATATTCAATTTCTGAAACAATGGGATGGAAGGTAAAAAGCTAAGTATTTACATACGTAAGGGTTTCTTAAAACTTTTGACGATAAAAATAAACGGTAAAAAACGACGTTTCGACCGTACTTCGGTCATTATCAAGTGAATGGTAAGATTGAAACAGTGAATATATATGTATAAATGCATATCAGAAGAATAAAAATATTTGCAGGTGGAAACGGACAATAAAAACATGCAAAGAGAAAGCTGGTAAAAACTAATTAAAATTCGAAAATGAAGTGTAAATAAGAGGTGAAGAGAATGAAAACTATATTAGAAGTGTTAAGCAAACATTGCTTTCCCGTTCTTTGCAAGACAATGAAGTGAAGCTTCTTTTTCTTTTCTTCAAACCGTTCAGAACAATCCAGTAGCAATCCAGTAGCAACGTGAAAGAGACAAAAAAATCGCGAGATACTTGCAACAGAGCAAGTTGTATTTTAAGAGAGGTTTTCGTTGCTGAAAACTTCGTTTGCTTTAGCCCCTCTTCAGTTTCAGTTCAGTACTCCGATCCGGGATGAAAAATGTTTTTGGCGTCTCAGTTAAACATGAAGTACTTTGCTTTTTCAATCAGTCGATGAACAGCGCCAGTTTTTCAATGTTGCCACGACAGCTTGTCTTACTTCTGAAATCTTCCAACAGTAGAGAAGTGGGTTCAATGATGAATTTGCTAACACCAAAACCGTTCCGTATTGTCTGCTTACAACAAGGCTTTGAGACAGTTTACCTCGGATGCCAAGCAATGCAACGATCACAACGTATGGCAGATAACAAATCAGCAACGCCAGCTGAATCCATAATATACTGGACACCGCCCTCTTATGCTTTGCTATGTTGACTTCAATTCGCTGGTTACCACTAGCACTTGACGGATCTTCACGAGAGCGCCTGTCTTGAACTCGAGTGCGATGTTTACGGAGACTAAAGAAAATAATTGTGTGTGAGAACATAGAGGTTAATAGACAAAGGCCTATGACCGTTTGTATAAACCTTGTGGTAAACTGAGAACGCTTTACGGAGACAGCTGAACCGACAGTAGCCAAAATCCAAAACGTTATAATTATTCCGTTCACAAATTTCAAAGTTACGGTTTCCCTGTATCTTATTCCCAGTGACAAAGCCAGAAGTCTGTCCACGCTTATCGCGCTCAAGGTCATCAACGACACCAAACACAAAGCAATATTAACTATAAAAGCAGTGAAAAATGCGTAATAGCAAACGCTCCTGTGCTGTTGTAGTTCAGACAACAAGTATATTGCAACTAAAGGATCGGAAAGCATTCCGACTAAGAGATCTCTTGTCGCTAAGCTTCGAAGCAACAGTTTGGACGGTGAACCAAGTGTAGACTCTTTCCGGAGGGCAACAAGTATTAAAGGGTTTCACATGGATGTAAAAATGCATAGTAAAACAGCTTTAATTGAGAGAAATATGAGTTGGGGGTGTATTCCTTCAATGAATCTTTCTGAGCAAAAGTACTCCAGGTATGTCTTCTTGGCAACAGTTTCTGTAAGGTTTTCGTTCATTGACATGGTGTCGTTGTTACAGTTGCTTTTCAGCATGTAAATGTGAGACAAGATGCTGTAAATTCTGAAGACAAAACTTAGGGAGATCATGTAAATAACATGTAAATTGGAGGAAGAGGACACAGTTAAGATCCTGTAAATAACATGTAAATCAAAAAAGGGAGACTGTCAAGATCCCGTTAATAACATGTAAAACGAAAAAGGGAGACTGTCAAGATCGTGTAAATAAGATGTAAAACGAAAAAGGGAGACTGTCAAGATCCCGTAAATAACATGGAAATTGAAAAAGGGAGACTGTCAAGATCCTGTAAATAACATGGAAATGGAAAAAGGGAGACTGTCAAGATCCCGTAAATAACATGGAAATTGAAAAAGGGAGACTGTCAAGATCGTGTAAATAACATGTACAACGAAAAAGGGAGACTGTCAAGATCCTGTAAATAACATGGAAATGGAAAAAGGGAGACTGTCAAGATCCCGTAAATAACATGGAAATTGAAAAAGGGAGACTGTCAAGATCCTGTAAATAACATGGAAATGGAAAAAGGGAGACTGTCAAGATCCTGTAAATAACATGGAAATGCAAAAAGGGAGACTGTCAAGATCCTGTAAATATGATGTAAATTGAAAAAGGGAGACTGTCAAGATCGTGTAAATAACATGTAAATTGATCGGGGGTGGAAGATGAATAATTGGACCTCGATTATTCATTATTCTTTGTGTGTTTAGTTCGAATTATTCATTATTCTTTTTAAATTTTTGTGGGTTATTCATTATTCATTGTTGTTATTCATTATTCCACTGGCACATTAACTGCGTTATTCACTATTCCGGCGTTTTCAGACCCAATTATTCATTATTCATTTTTTATTTATACTCGTTATTCATTATTCATTATTCAGCTTCCACCCCCGAAAATTGAAAAAGGGAGACTGTCAAGATCCTGTAAATAACATGGAAATCGAAAAAGGGAGACTGTCAAGATCGTGTAAATATGATGCAAATTGAAAAAGGGAGACTGTCAAGATCGTGTAAATAACATGTAAAACGAAAAAGGGAGACTGTCAAGATCCTGTAAATAGCATGTAAATCGAAAATGGGAGACTGTCAAGATCCTGTAAATATCACATAAGTTGAAAAAATGAGACTGTCAAGATCTTGTAAATAACACATAAATCGGAAAGGAAAACTGAAAAGATCCTGTAAATATCATAGAAATTGGAAAAGGGAGCCTTTAAAGATCTTGTAACCATCAAGTAAATCAAAAAAAGGGAGACTGCCAAGATATCGTAAAGATCATCTTATCTGATGAAAGAGGGCTCAAAAACAATAAAATGATTACTGCAGATAAATGTGTGAAAAAAGTCGTCCCTGGTACAATGTAGAAGGGTTATCCACCTCGTATCAAGCCAACCCAGGCAAAAGGATTTGTGATACATTTTTTTTTGTATCAAATACAAAAAAAAAAGAGTTTCAATGAACAAAACAACAAAGCTGCTTCAAGGGGAAGGCTGGTTGGCAAAATACAGCTGGGAAGTAAGGGTAATCCTCCTACAAGGAACAACTTTTCACCTTCTAAATAGGCTCGTACATAAAGGGGCTGTTGATAATGTAAGTTCCCCGAAAAAGAAATAAACTTAACATACTTCAAACTCTTTTATTGTTGTAATATAGTCTAGTATAGTCTTTGTATTGCTGCATTAAAACCTGAATTAAATGTAATCTTGTACCAGCAAGATAATTTCTTAAAATAGGTATGGAAATTTTTTAAAATAATATTCTGAACTTTGGAATCAATTTTAAATAGCTATTGCACAAATATCTTCTAGTATCGTTTTTTCTTAACTAATTTTAAACCTAATATGTCTACAACTGGATTGATATCAACCGTAACAACTATTACTTAATAGTGTGTATTATTTAAAAATATAATAAAATATTAACTGCAGACAGTACTGTTTCGGCCTTCTGGGCCTCATCAGTGCAGTGCTGATGTCTGGGATGGAGGTTAAGCTTATAAAGCCACCCTAAATGTCCCACACATGTGGTACATCTAAGCCATGCCAGAGTGCTCAAACTAGCGAGCTAGTGAGCATGCGCAATTGCTAGCGGCAATGACTCATCCCAGTAAAGAGCTCAATTTGGACATGAAGGCAAAAGCTTTGTAATGCCAAAGAGCTATATCTAACTGCAGACAGTACTGTTTCAGGGCCTCACCAGTGCAGTGCTGATGTCTGGTAAGGAGGTTAAGCTTATAAATACACCTCGAATGTCCCACACATGTGGTACATCTAAGCCATGCCAGAGTGCTCAAACTAGCGAGCTAGTGAGCATGCGCAATTGCTAGCGGCAATGACTCATCCCAGTAGAGTGCTCAATTTGGACATGAAAGCAAAAGCTTTGTAATGCCAAAGAGCTATATCTAACTGCAGACAGTACTGTTTCGGCCTTCTGGGCCTCATCAGTGCAGTGCTGATGTCTGGGATGGAGGTTAAGCATGTAAAGCCACCCCAAATGTCCCACACATGTGGTACATGTGTACATGTGATAAATAATTACATAAAAATATATTTATTATTATTATTACTAAAGAAATGAGCAATGTATTGAGTCTTCATAATTACTGATGAAATATATATCTCAACATAATTTGTATAAGGTGTGCAACCACAAATGGACTATTCACAGGAAATGCCCTGTAGTTTTAAAATCATCTGATTTTTCCTTTGAGCTCAAAGGGCTAGAGTGAGAGGAACAGTTTATAATGTGAGGGGGAAATGGGACTTTCAACATATTTTAAATTCGTATTTCTCAATTCTGGTTGCCATTTTAACAAGGAATTTTGCCAGTTACTGGCACAATACCTGTTTTGTAACTTCTTGCAGTTACAAGTCATGAGCAGAAGTCCCCTCGTGTTTGTTGACCTTTGCCAAATTCACTTTTTACTAAATTACACTTTTTAAGTTACTGTGAGTGATCACTTCACTCTCATCTTTTCTTGTTACAACTTTTCTTTCAAAGAGGACCCTTCCAAGGGACCTTAAAAGGTCATCTTTCGCTGAGTCCTTCATGCATGGTACGCAATACCTTTTCAACATCTGACACTTTTTTTGCCCTCAAGTAATGGAGAGCAACAAGGATAGCTTGATCTCTATCAACCTGTTAAAAAAAGGTAATTCACTATTAGGACAGCACGGTTCTAAATGAAAAATTCTGCGTGTATTTCTGGGATGTTTTCACCTGTAACATGAAAGTATACTATCCAAACGGAAAATGGTCAAATTCGTCAACATGCTCTGCAGTGATTTTTCAGCTGTAATACTTACTAGCAAGACTTGAGGCAGGTGTCTCAGGGAGACCCTGGAGTATTAATCACTCAAGACATTAAGCATAGCACTTTTTTCCCCTTTCCTATAATAGACACCTATAAGATGCTAGAGCTTCCTGAAAAAGTTAAAAATAATGTACTTACAAAGCCCGACTCCAGCATCCTCAGTTCATCCACTTTGTTTGTCTGCACTTCACTTTCATTGTTACATGTACCTTCCTTTTCATCAATTACGCCAGAATCATTTCTTCTGATTCTTTGCCTTAAAGAAGGAATATTGACCACATGTATAGTTTAGTATTTGACATCATATGAAAAGAAGGAAATAAATACAAAACCAATGATAATTTATATTGATACAATAAATTATCAAAATAATATTATTCTATTTTCATGTAAACTTTGAATTTACTTTTTTTTTGTTGCTGTCAATGTGAATAATGTGGCATAGTCCCCTAAAGTAATGTTTCACCTTCAAAGAAGTTTATAACACAGTCCCAAACATAGCGACTTTAAGAGCAACAAAGAAAATAATTTTAAGCTCCATGTAAAACCCATTAAAGATGAACAGTTTTAGTGTTCACTTTTTGATTCCTAGGAAAACAAATGAGTATATCAAAGGATTTCTCATGTTTTTTTGGCTTCTACTAAAATCTTAAGCCCTGGTCAAAATTCTCTCCAAACTATCATCATTCACATGGTCAAATGGCCAAAGAAGTTTGTGATAGTTGATGATACTGTAGTTCACCGGCAGTCGCACATGCAAAGTGACGCGAGCAGCTAGTTCCAGGCTCTTTAGGCGTAAAAATGTGAACACTAAAATGGCTTCCCAAAGGCAGGGCCAGGCCTCAAATTCCTCTGTTAGACGCAATATCAGGACAATACTCGATCTTGCCGCATTGCCCTTCTTGACCAATGAACATTTAGTGATACGCTTCCTTTTTTTGTAGTGTCTCTTCTAATTCTTGCGAGTTGACGCTTTCTTCAGAGGATATCTTCTCTAAGATATCTTGGTCTTCATGTATTTTCTTGGTCATGATTATCATCTTGGATGTAAACACGAATTTCTGAAGCTGCAGCTGAGCCTCGCGAGGAACTTTTGGCGGCCATTTTAAATGAGCCCGCTGATGTTTGGGGAAAACAGCTGATAAAAAACTATCATACGCGTGGTCAAACGAGGAAAACTATCATCGACTATCATGAAGAATTTGAACAAGTCCAAAATGAATGATAGTTGATGATAGTGTAGAATAGTTGGTGGTCCAACAGAAGAGCGAGCTTCACCTATCATTGACTATCGTCAACAATCATGCGCTGTTTGACCAGGGCTTTAGCCACAGCTGTACAATTGTATACACTGTACATGTAGATGTTGTGGTTTAAAATTTTTCAAAGCAATCAAGTTTTGATTTTTCTTCGTTTAATTAATATTCCTTATCATAATCTGAAACAAAGGAAAATCAAAATTGAAATTGTGTTTAAAAAAACAATTCAACCAGGACAAAATTTGAACCTGTAACCTTAACGCTATAACATTGCCCTTTCTAAGTCTGAAACAAAGGAAAATCAAAATTGAACTGGTGTATAACAAAAATTCAAGCAAGAAAAAATATGAACCTGTAACCTTAGAAAAATGAGTCCCAAAAGAGATCTATAGTGGTAAATTATATCACAGCAACACTTTACAGGCAAAATAACAGTTACCTCAGTTTCCAAATCTACTTTCTGAACTTTAGTTGGTACATTGTCATTTGATTCCTAAAAATAAAAATAAATTGCCTCATGGTAAAGGAGTTTGAAAACAACATTAAATTTGCCAGTTAAGTCCTTACATTATTAACCTCTTAAGTACTAAAAAAACAGGAGCGCCATACTAGGGAATATTGGCCCGAGGGTCAAGTGATCGATCCAAACAAAACCAACCAAAGGCCAATATTTTCCAGTACAGCCCCAAGCAAGTGAGGTTAGTAAGTTGTTAATTACAGTGTACATGGCAGCATTTCTTTGACAATCAGACAATTCTCTGTTTGGAAAAGATGGGGCATTATTTTCAGGAAGGGGAGATGCAGCTTTAAGCCAGATGGAGTGGAGCCTCTGAACATGCCAGTACCAGATAGCCTTCCCCCATCACAACAAACAGCCTAAAAACAGTTTTTGAGTGGCATTGCGGAGATGATGAATCCTTATCTAAAACCTTAAGTCAAAAGTAAGTGGGTCAAGATAGACTTAATCATGGTGCCCAAGCTGTTTTTGAAACAACTTCTTTTGGATTTGAGCTTGAACAAGCCGTTTTCAGCCAGGGAAGTGTGTTGTTCACACAAGTTACTCACAAGGTTTATGACGGTAATTTAAGTTGAAGTCCAAACTGTAATCAAGGACTCCTACTTATTGGGACACACGTTAAAATTAAAAGTGTGAGTTACATGTAACTGTACTCCTCAGGTATATTTTACCCACGAGGACACAAGGTTAAAAGGACTGTAATCTTAAACACATCGCTGGCCACTGAGTGAAGCGACTAAATCATTGCATTTTACGGTGTTTGACCTTGAATAAATTCGGGTGACGAGGTTCCCCTTCACAAGCGTATATTCTCCTCAGTTATTTGAAAATCCAGAGTGTCGATCTGGCCGGGGTTCGAACCAGCGACCTCCTGCATGAGAGCCCAATGCTCAACCAACTGAGCCACCAGTGCACTGGAAATCATACACAATGTACATGTAATCAAGGTGTGGTAAAATCTGATATTTAATTTTTATTATGTGACCTCTGCTTTTCCTTTGCATGCTCTTTTCCTTGAGCTGTCCTTAGAGCACTAACAAAAAAAATGCCCAGAACAAAAAGAGAAAGAGTTTCATCACTAAACTGAAGGAATACATACTAGACCCCTGCTACATCTGTACCTTGAATGTTGGTGTAAACATATATAGGAATAGCAATAATAAAATGAAAATAATATAAAGACCTCATTACTCCATACTGAAAGTGCCAATTAAA
>NC_090894.1:6202665-6205165 GCF_036669925.1 Montipora capricornis
GTATGTGTACACAGTAGGCCGTGACAAACAACCTATGTGCCAAGTCAAGATAGACGAAAAACAAGTGGAAATGATGGTTGACTCCGGAGCATCGGTTGATCTTATCGATGAGAACACCTTCAGGGAATTATACAAGGAAAAAGCTCCAGAAAAAACCAAGGGCAGAATTTTCTCCTACGGCTCACCGACACCCCTACCCCTACTGGGAACTGTCAAGGCCGAAATTTCCGCCAATGCCAACAGCACACAAACAACCTTGCACATTGTCAAAGGTGCTTCGGGAAACCTCCTGGGTTTCCACACTACTAAACAGCTAGGCGTGCTTAAGACCGTCAATCAAGTTAAAACCGACGAAACTCGTTTCCAGCCCCTCCCGAACAAGGAATTCGAAAGTCTGTTTGGAGGAATCGGCAAAGTAAAAGGAAAAGTTATCAAGCTTCACATAGACCCTGACGTCAAACCCAAGCAACAACCGCACCGCCGCATCCCCTTCCATGTCAGAAAGGATGTCGAGACGGAGTTGAAGCGCTTAGAAGAACTAGACATCATCGAGCCAGTGACAGGTCCGACGCCCTGGGTGAGCCCCATTGTCGTGGTCCCAAGAGTTGTGGCCAAGTGAGAATATATGTAGACATGCGAGAGGCGAATAAGGCTGTAAAGCGAGGAAAGCACTTAATGCCGACAATCGACGACCTAGTTGCTGACCTCAACGGAGCGACAGTATTCAGCAAGCTAGACCTCTCGTCTGGATACCACCAACTCGAGCTAGCACCAGAGAGCCGTCACATCACCACATTCAGCACACACGTAGGACTTCGACGATACAAACGCTTAATGTTTGGAATCAACGCGGCGTCCGAGATTTTCCAGAACGCAATTGAGGAATACTTACAGGCCTCCCTGGATGCAAGAATATCTCTGACGATACCATCGTATTCGGAAAAACTCATAGAGAGCATGACGAGAATCTCCGTGGTATGCTGCAACGTCTCCAGCAACACGATGTGCGCCTGAACAAGGAAAAATGCAGCTTCTCAAAGAGTGAGATAAAGTTCTACGGACATATCATCAGCAAGAACGGAATCAAGGCAGACCCTGGCAAGATCAAGGCGATCACCGACATGAGCAAACCAGAGAATGTCAGTGAGGTGAAGTAACTTCTAGGAATGGCCCAGTACGTGTCCCGTTACATACCAGATTACGCTACGATAACCGCCCCGTTGCGACTGTTAACCAAGAAAGAGACTCCCTGGCTGTGGGCCGACGAGCAGCAACAAGCATTCGACAAATTGAAAGACACCCTGACCAAGAATCATGTGATGTCGTATTTCAACCCGAGACTCAAGACCGAAGTGATAGTCGACGCGAGCCCCGTCGGACTAGGAGGTCTGTTGGTGCAAGACGGTAAAGTTATCAGCTACGCAAGCCGAGCACTCAGCGACGTTGAGCACAGATACTCCCAGACCGAGAGGGAAATGCTAGGAGTAGTTTGGGCTGCTGAACATTTTCAACTTTACCTATATGGGTCAGAGTTCACCATCGCCACAGATCACAAGCCGCTTCTGGGGATCTTCAACAGTCACAAACCAACATCAGCACGCATCGATAGATGGAAGTTAAGGCTAATGCCCTATAACTGTCAGCTCATCTACCGACCTGGAAAAGACGCTGAAAACCCGGCCGACTTCATGAGTCGACACCCAAGTACCGCAGAATGTGAAGAACGCAACATCGCAGAAGACTATGTTAACTACATCTGCAACCAAGCTGTACCAAAAGCGATGACACTGCAAGAAATCAAGTTGGAGACGGAGAAAGACTCTTCGCTCCAGGCGCTTATCAAGGCCATTGAAACCGACCTGTGGACGGATCCCGAAGTACAAGAGTACAAGAAAGTGAAGGACGAACTATTGGTCTACAAGGGAACAATATTGAGGGGAAATAGGATCGTAGTCCCTAACACTCTGAGAAACAGAGCTGTAGACCTGGCGCATGTTGGACACCAAGGAATCGTAAAGACAAAACAGCTCATCAGAGAGAAAGTCTGGTTTCCCGGTGTGGACAAGATGGTGAAGGAGAAAGTCGACAGCTGTCTACCATGCCAAGCAGGAACTACTTGCAAGGCACAGCGACTCGAACCTCTACGGATGACACCGCTACCAACCGCTCCGTGGAAAGAACTCGCGATGGACTTCCTCCCTTCCTCCTTCTCATGGTTGTCATCGACGAATACAGCCGTTTTCCGGAAGTGGAAATTGTCACATCCACTTCCGCGAGATCCACAATCCCGAAGCTCGACGCAATTTTCGCTAGACAAGGGATTCCTGAAGTGCTAAAGAGCGACAACGGACCCCCCCTTCAACGGCGTGAAGCTCAAGAATTTTGCTGAGCATTTAGGCTTTCAACACCGCAAGATCACGCCTCTCTGGCCAAGGGCAAATGGCGAGGCAGAACGTTTCATGATGACACTAGAAAAATGCGTGAGAACCGCGACCATCGA
>NC_090894.1:6215165-6222665 GCF_036669925.1 Montipora capricornis
CAGGAAATTGGGTACCTGTTGAGTGGTACCTTAACTTTCACATCGCTGTTTGGGCTAGTATATAATTTATTAAACTGGTAAATTGTAGGGTCAGAAGAGCTTAGCCAATAACCTATTCTTCGACAGGCGTCAACACTTGGGCTCACGCATGAGGGACCCCGTTACATGCTAAATTGCCTCCATGTTACATTGATTGCATACAGTGTCACGGTTAACAGGAAAATTTGGTTTTATCAAATATTTTGATAAAGGTCAAATTACCACCATGAATGATTTGGAAAGCTGACGTTTCGAGTGTTAGCCCTTCGTCAGAGTGAATGTTTAGTCACCTAAAAAGAGATCAACATAATTCAGACTGTCTCTGTTTGCACCACAAAAAAGAAGCCCCACATGCATTTTGGACTATTTTGCCAGATGCACCCAACAGGCAAAGGCTTGGTGGAATCTGCTTCAATGACCATTGCTTAATAGAAAACTGCCTTCCGGAAGTGCTTCTCTTGAGATAAAGCAACCGATCAAAAAGTTATATTTTGTTGTGTTATTTAAGCAATAGAGGACGTTTTCCATGTTTACATAGCCTCATCTAAATGCCAAACGCAGTTGGGAGAATTCTCAACAGTTATGCAAACACGAGACACAGTCGAGGGTTTGCATAACATACACACCCATATTTCCAACCAGCCAATCAAAACGTGCATCTGACAACACATAACCAATCAAAATTTGTGTGATGTCACAGCTGTGTTTACATACTCTCATCTAAACACAGCTATTGACCAATATTAATGGGAGTGCGTGTACTATCCTAATTATTTTATAATTTAGAATGTGCAATGATATTCACACGCAAAATACAGTGTGCCTGCTACTGGCAATAATAATAAAATTATGATAACTCTTAGAACAACAAAGTTAGTCATTTATCTTATTACTTTCAATAATTTGCTCAAACCAACAAACTGAAGATGAAGACCATGAATAATAATTTAATTGTGATCAATCTTTGTTAAAATTCACATTAAAAATATTAATGGTATTTTGTATCATTTGTTAACTGAATAAAACAGTGAATATATCAAACAACTGTCAACAATGATGAATAGTGGAGCAAAACCTCAGCAGATTTTGAAACATTGTGATGGAAGACATGGTTTTTGGATTTGCAATTAGTTACATTGAAGGATATCAACGACCAGTGCAAGAAGCTGTGCAAAAACAGTGATATAGTTCCTCAGTTTTGCTAGTGCCAAGATGTAAGAACAAGGTGTCCAATGATATATATTTTCTAAAAATATGTAAACACATTAATATTTATGTGAAATTCTGGCAACTTAAATAACTTCATCCTGCATGTAGCTACATTTTGATCAAGATTTGTCCCCTAACATCATTATTTATCATCAGTAGGTTTAAAATACAAAGGAAATTATTGGGAATCTAACAATAATTATTTAGGTTGGATTCATTTTAACTTAAATTTAACTTTGAAGTACAACAGTTACAGAGTAAATTGACTACTGCGTGCAAATATACAGATTTGATCCAGTCAGTCAGGGAGCAGTGGTGGCACAGTGGTAAGAGCACTTGCCTCCCACCAATGTGGTCTGGATTCAATTCCCAAACTCAGCATCATATGTGGGTTGAGTTTGTTGGTTCTCTTCTCTATTGCGAAAGGTTTTTTTCCAGGAACTCCGTTTTACCACATCCACAAAAAACATATTTGATTTGAGTTACCGGTAATTTCATTAGTTTCCCCAATTAGTTCTCTAGTGCTAAATCCGTTGTTGTTATTATGATTATTACAAGTTGATAAAAAAAGTATACATAATTCCTAGGCAACAGCCAAAATTGGTACCATTAGGACCATTAGGCAGACTTTTAGCTGCAAAACATAAGAATATAATTTATTACCAGTATATGTGATCTTTTCTTTTTAGTAATAAATGCTAATTTCAAGGTTGTTTACTTACGCATTATAATATTATTGTCTCTACTTCAATAGAGCTTAGAACATTTCCCATGCGAAAGTATTATCACTCGCATGTATTTAACAGCATTTAATTCAGTGCAACTTGATCCCTGTCATCAGCTCCTGTCAACCGAACCTCCTTTTAAAATTCAGTCCTCTCTCATCTTAAAAATTTGATCGTGTATTTGAGGTACTTCACGGCGAAATGACAAGCACAGATAGCTTCAAACCCTCGTACTTCTTTCCTTTCAATGTGATGTTGCTTAAATCTAGAATTTCCATTCCATGATTCAACGCCTCGTGTAAGAGATTTGCCTTGGTCCGCCATGTTGAAAAAAATCCGAGACTGCGCAGAACGATCGGAAGTCCGTGAATCGCGGACTGTTAAATTGGAACCTGCCAAAGCTCTCGATCCGAGGCGCTGGCCAAGAGGATCGCAGCTCTGGAAACTAGAATGTTGAATATTGCACTCGAATGAGCGGGTGACGCATGCATAAATGCCGATCTTGTAACTCGTTTTGCAACTTTACTCGTTTATATCTCTGCTTCCGGACGGTGAATATTTTTCATTTTTTTTGCATTTTAGCTTAGATTAATTGAAACCGTTTGTAAAAAACCTTATTTTTCTGAAAAACTGACCTACAGATTTTCTTGAATTTTAAATATTTTAGAGATTATTTCTAACATTATCTGGAAACGCTGAATAGGACGATTTCACCGTCCCGCTTTTAAAAAAAAGACAGGATATCTTGATTTGAAGGCTCAAAGAAATGCCTTATATCGTTGCCACGGTAACGTTATTTTGGAGGAAAATGTGATGTGAGAACTCTATGATGAATACCTAATACCCTCGCCAAATTTCGTCTTGATATGATTACCCTAAATGTAATGCCGTAAGTTAGATAACTCATTGGGTTAATTACGTTACCTTCGTTAAATAAAGAATGTTGTTGTTGTTGTTGTTGTTAATGTATCTAAGGACAGAATATCTTTATTGATTGAAAAAAAAAAGAAAGGAAAGGAGAAACTATTTCGAGCATCCTTAACTTCCCGAATAAAAAAAAAAATTCAAAAATCAAACAATCGAACTTGTTCGAGCACTTCCTCAGAACCCTAAAGTTCTTTGCGATTTCACATGGCTCGTTACTGGGTTGCCAGTATGGCAATCCCAGTCGGAAAGTGGGTGGGATTTCTTTTTTTTCGTTATTTTTTCCGTGCCGGTAAAAGTCTTGCCTGTCACTGCCCTGCTAAATGGTATGTTTGTGCATAGAGCCTTCTGCTCGTACTTTCTTAGGATAAAGTGGGTAGTGGAAATGCGTAGATTTCTCTGGTGGACACAGTAGAATGATAAACTTAACCGGCAATGGCGTCGAAAGTCATGTAACGCGAATGGCGTTTTAGTGGATCTTTGAACAAAATATACCCTTATGAAGCTCAATAATGGCAAGTCATTTGGATACTGAACAAGACAGGCGGTGGAATCTTAAAAGCGACGAGTAATGGACTTCGACAACAATCTGTCGCCCGTCGAGCCGAAATCAAAGTGAGCTGCATTTCTAAGATTTTACCAAGTGTGCTGTTATGTAGAACACTGAAACCAAATGGAAAATTCTCTGGTAACTTATGGGTTCAACAAAGACAGAGAACGAATCGAACACCTTAAGTGGATCTGTGATCAACTCTGCACAGTCTTCAGGTAAAAAAAAATTGGAAATGTGACAGCTAAGAATTATTTGAAAGAAAGCTTGTCGTCTATTTTGGGCTTCTTTATTCAAGGGAAAGGTTCTTCATGGAAACGGTTTGATCCTCAAAGTTTAGTTTGTTGTAATATTGCGCATATTTGACATGACTGAGTTTTTTCTCTTCATGCACGTAATGAAATAGGAAGGGGTTTTTGCCTCTAATAGCAAATATGTTGTTTGTTTCAAAAAATTGTTCGCTGGAAAAGGTGGACTTTATGAATTCATCATCTTTTATGATATGTGTGCTGCATAGTTTTTATGGCAATAGTAAAGCATTTTCTTGTTATTCAAGGAAAAGGCTCTTCAGGAAAAAGTTTCAACCTGAAGTACATGGTAATTTGACACGATTGAGTTTGTTGTCTTCACGCACGCAATGAAATAGAAAGAGGTTTTCGCCTCTAAGAACAACTATTGTTTGTTTCAAAAAATTGTTCGCTGGCAAAGGTGGCGTTTATGAATTCATCATGATTTATAGTATTCGCGCTTAACTGGCTGGATTTGATTGCTATAGTAAGGCATTTTCGTGTTAAAATTTCTTTTTTGTTTTTCTTTTGTGCTAACTTAATTAAATATAAATATATATTCTGCCTCGTGAGTTTGTTATTCTCGTTAACCAGCAATGGCGTGGAACGTCATTGCAACGCGAATGGCGTTTTAGTGCATCTTATGTTCTTTGTTTCAATAAAATGTTTCGCTGGAAAAGGATTCTGTGATATTTCTGCCTTTGTGAATTATAATATCGTGTTGTGTATTGAATTTTCGAGCTTAAGGTTGAAAAGTGATACGGGAGGATATTTATAGTATTGCTCTGTAAGCAGGAAAGGTTTCATGAAAATAAACAGGTCTGTTGGAAGCGTGCTTGAGTTTCAACAAAATGAGCCCCAAAATCAGCAAAAAATTGTGACGCCGGTGAATAATAAAGTAGCTGCTATTTCCAAAATGATGGAATTACCTAGTGATAAATAACCTCGTCTTGGAGAGTAAATTTTTCACTTTGCAGAAACAATAGTGGGCGATTGTGATCTTTGTTTTGAATTCGCTCATTTATTGTCAAACTTAATAACACTTGACAGAAAAAGAAAATTACGAAAACCCGGTATCTTGCTATCATTTGACACAGATGCTTCATTGTTTGGCAAGTAAACATACCACGGTAACTTAATCACGGCGTCCGCTGAATTCCGGTGATGTCACTTTCGATTTTGCGATTTATTTGTGCAGCCAAAACGTACAATAACAAAATTGAACGTAGCAAAAATCTCCCAAAATGTTTGTCGCTGATCGTAATATTCTATATTCACGGTTCAAAATTAATGTTGTTTTTATGTCGTAAATATGTTATTCTCGAGCGACCGTCCTGGAAACTTCCTTCTGCCATTTCTGAAAACTGTGTATCAATATTTATTTACTTTTGCATCAATATTTGTTTTTGCATAAAGCAAGCTAACAAAATATGTACCTTACTGAGTTCGCATTTGTTAGCGTTAATAGTACTTTCGGTCCAATGCTTCTGTTTTACGAAGGGGTAAATGTTTTAGGTCACCCATCTAGACACTAACCCCGCCTTTAGTAAACTTTAGTATACTTTATTATTACAGAGCTGTCTGATGCTCAGAGGGCACGCTTAATCTTGTGGTGAAAAGAAGTTTATCAACATGTCAGCCCAGAAGCCAATGTTTCTCACTTCCCATTTATTTTCTTCAATCTTTCTGGGTTCAGTACTTTGCTAGTAACCACATGTCTTCTCAGGCTATTTACCCAAGACTTCTACCATGGCACTACAATGATTACAATGATAGACAATATCAAAACAATATCGTGCACTGTTAGAGCTACATATTACGCAAGGACAGATCTGTTTCATCGTACGAACGTGTGAGGCCCTGTGAGCCAAAGGGCCTCTGCTGGTATGACTTCTGGGTGACCCCTTAAATGGTCTTAATGACCCCCCAACTTAGAAAAATTGTCTGGAACAATGCACGTACCACAGGCAACCCAGTGTACCCTCACGGAGGGTCTAGTTTCCATGTTGTTCTCTCACATGGTTGCCGATTACCGATCGTTTATGTTCCTCCACACTTTGACATAATCTGCATCACACTTAAAGAAATATACAACGAATTGCAGATTATGTCGGCTTTACAAGCCGAATTTTTTATCCATGAACTTGAACTTGAAAATTACCGTGGAGCGGTCGAAACGTAGTTCTTATATTTTATCGCTCGTTTTTATAACTACAAAATTAAATGAATAAATAAATAATCCCGAGATACTTGGGACAATGCATGTTATATTTTAAGATAAGTATCCGTTGCCGCAGATTTCTTCGTTTGCTTTAGCTCTCTACCTTTAGTTTCAGTAATTGGCATCCCAGTTAAACGAAGAAGTAGCTAAGTCGATGAACAGCGCGATTTTTTCAATGTTGCCACGACAGCTTGTCTTACTTCTAAAATCTTCCAACAGTAGAGAAGTGGGTTCAATGAAGAGTTTACTAACACGAAAACCGGTGCATATTGTTGGCTTAAAACAAGAGTCTGGGACAGTTCACCTCGGATGCTAAGCCGCAATGCTACGACAACAGTGTAAGGGAGATAACAAATCAGTAATGCAAGCTGAACCCATAACACACTGGACACCGCCTTTTTATACTTTGCTATGCGGCTCGCTTCACTTCGCAGACTACTACATGCTATTGGTGGATCTTCACGAGAGCGCCTGTCTTGAACTCGAATGCGATGTTGACGGAGATTAAAGAAAATCATTGTGTGCGAGAACACGGAGGCTGACAGACAAACGAGTAAGACTGTTTGTGTAAACCTTACGGTAAACTGAGAACTCCTTACATAGACAGCAGAGGTGGTGGTCGCCAAAACCCAAAACATTATAATTATTCCGTACACACGTTTCGTAGTGACTGTTTCGCTGTACCTCATTCCCAATGACGAAGCCAGAAGTCTGTCTACGCTTATAGCACACGTGGTCAACAAAGACACTGTACACAACGCAGAATTTACTACAGCAGTAGTGGAAAATGCGTAGTAGCAAACGTTCCAGTGCTCTTTTATTGCAGACACCCAATAGATCGCAGATAAAGGATCGGAAAGCATACCGACACAGAAATCACTTGTCGCTAAGCTTCGAAGCAACAGTTTGGACGGTGAACCAAGTGTAGACTCTTTCCGGAGGGCAACTAGTATTAAAGCGTTTCCGAAGGATGTAAAAATGCATAGAAAAACAATAAAAGTTGAGAGAAATATGAGGTGGTGGCGTATTCCTTCGTTGAATCTTTCTGAGCAAAAGTACTCCGGGTATGTCTTCCTCCCAACAATTTTTGTAAGGTTTGCGTTCATTGACATGATGTCGTTGTTACAGTTGCTTTTCAGCCAGCCAAACGGGATGAACTGAGACCACGCAGGTGTTTTAAAGTGTCGTCAAGACTAAATTATGCACATTTATGCTTTTCGATTAATGAGACAATTCCCTGAAGGCAAACAGTACTCTTTTCAGTGGCGAACGATCGAAGTGATACTCGTACTTATCAGGACAAATTAAGCAATTGTCTTATATAGACCGTGGAAAATTCAGTGGGCTTCAAAGGGATTCAAACTCGTGACCTGTGCGATACCGGTGCAATGCTCTACCAACTGATCTATGAACAATTAGGAGTTTAAAACGTACGACGACTATGGCAACGGCAGCCATTGCAGATGGCTTTTGTTGTCTGCAAAAAGACTAACTGCAACTTGATCAGAAATAACACACAAACAGCGGTGACAAACATTAGATATA
>NC_090894.1:6227665-6237665 GCF_036669925.1 Montipora capricornis
TTTTCCTGGCTACGGCCCTGAACAGAATGCGAAAATGAAGTTAAATAAGAGGTGAAGAGAATGAAAACTAACAACAACTAACAAAGCAAACAGCTTTGCACGGATGCAATCACTCTGTTTGTTTAATTTTGGTTTAAGGACATGAGGAGCTTAAGCCGACTCAGGAATTCTGGGCTGGACGTCTCCTGACGGTGTAGATATCCGTCAACAAAGGCTAAAAACATAACACAAAAGGTGTTTCGTATTAAGCAAAGTGTTAAAGCATCCAGGAACGATCAGATTGTACTGTGAACTTACGTTAAACAGAAAAAATGAGTTAATTTTTTATTGAATGACCATATTTAGGGGCGAGATGAATTTTGTGGGTAACACAAATCTCTTTCAGTTCGTTTGCGCGCATCGCATCGTTTGCGCGATTTCCTTTAGGATTATTGGATTAACTCTTGACCCGGGGAAAAATGGTACAGCCTTTCAAATCAACTGGTTGGTCGAAAGATTAGCCAATTTGTCGAAGGAAAGTTCTTTCAGCTCTTTCGAAGTGAGATTTGTCCCGTTCAAGTCGGTAATTTGTGGCGGGAAAATGGAGATTACGTTCCGAAATTCTGGTAAAAAGTGGAGGAAGCTTACAGAATAACTTTGTTTGGCCTCTTTGGGGGGGGGGGGGGGGATTAACTGAGCAGTCGTCCTCTGAATGTCATAGATTTTTGTATTCAGATGTTTTCAAGCGAGTTATGGAATGTTCGGTTGGCTCAATGGGTCGGCATTGTTCTCCGACTGGTGTCCAATGTTAAGCCCCGTTGGGTTCGGTTGTCTACAGGATGGGTGACCTTCTAGAGATAACCATTGCGTACGCTTCAAAGTTCACTTAGCTTTCCATCCATTCGTGGTGGGTAAAATGAGTACCAGTACTGGGGACAAGTTGTGTTGTGTTGTGTGGCGCCCACCCCCGCTGTGAGTTGCGGTAGACGCTGCCAGTTACAGTAGAATGCCATGAAAAAGGAGCCTCCGGGTTGCCTTCGACCTCGGTCCTTGACCTTGGCCGACCGCTTGTCTTGTCTTGTCTTGTATGGAAGCAGTAAACAATGTTGATGTCGTGGAATTCGGTGCTGGAAGCCTTCCCGGTGTACAGGCTCACGTTCCAACGCTAAAATCGCGAAGAATCGAAGTTTTGAATTGGATAGGAAACTTGCGTTTTATTGGGGAAAGTTAGCAGTTGGGGTAAAATAATTGCTGTTAGGTTCAATTTCATGATATCATAATAGCACGAAAATGATAAGTCTATGATAAATATTGTATGTGCCTCCCTGTGACATGCTGGGAAATCAATTAGCCCGGAATAAAATTTTACACAGCTACTAAATTTCCCAGTTCCTCTGATATCGAGTTCCATAAGTATAAAACTTAAAAGTGGTTTGCTTTAAAATCAGAAAAGAACCAATTCACCGTTGCTGTTGAGAAAAGTGTATGCCAGGCAAAACAAGTTGCATCTCGGTATCCTGAAAGTTAAGAAATAATTTGCCTGTTTTTATAACTCTTTTTCGATTTTGGAATTTCCAGGAATTTCCTGGCAAAGTCAGTCATCACAAAAAAATGTTTTTTTTCTCCAAAAGTATTTTCAGTTAGGAGGAAAAAAATACATCATTTTAAAGCTATGAAAATAAGCTTTCCAAAAACATATAACTTTTATACATAGAACAACAATATTTTATGAAAACGAAAGTTGAAAAAAAAAATTTAACAAAAATAACATTAAAATGGTCTAAAATCAGCTTTCCACACAAATTTGGCCATTTCAAGGTCAATTACGAATTTTTTGATGACCGACAAAAATGTTCCTCATTTTATCAGCTTTCTTGGCGATAAATTTGACCGAAAACTGATGAGGCAAGAATATTTTTGAATTTCTTTGAAATAATCGGATTAGCGATCAATGCGTAATCTGATAAGGTGATGACAAGTCAAATTTGCGACCCGTTGCTAACGGCAACGGAAGCGATCGCATTACGAATAATCAACATCTGTTTGCCAAAAACCACCCAAATAACCGATTTTTCGACAGAAAATTCATCCCAGAGGATAAAACTATTCACTGGACATGTAATTAAGGTAAATATGTGCGAGCGAAAGCGAAAACAAGCGAATATTTTGAGGAAAAACACAATTCTGTGAGATCAAAGGGCCATGTGCTTCACACACGCAATTGTATCGCTAAATAATTAATCTTACCTTTTCAGCGATTTTAACGCTTGAAATCCCATCCAATGAACCACAAATCCTTTTCTTTATCTATTCCGAAGCCTGAAGTGTAATTTTTTGGCTGAAAAACGTTAGAAAAACCGCTTCGCGAGAGCTCCGCGATCGATTGCAAATTTGGTGATCGCATCGGTTCAAATTGCCTGAATTAGAATGGTCGTCAATGTAGGCGTCATGAAAGCTAGAAAGCCGAGATTTTCAGGGAATCTGGGGCTATATCTCCCCAGTACACACGTCAACTTTCAGCGCGATCGAAGAAAATGGCGGCGTTCTACAAATCCTACAAGGTCCGATACGCCAGCGTATCCGATTTGTGGTTAATTAATATATATACTAATACATCACTAACGTTTCATGTTTAACCGGAGAATTAGGGAAGCAGATGTTCGAAGGTGTAATAGCTGTTGAGTTTTATTGCTCAGTTATCAAGTTCCATAAGTATAAACCTTAAAAATGGATTGCTTTAAAATCAGAAAAGAACCAATTCACCGTTGCTGTTGAGAAAAGTGTATGCCAGGCAAAACAAGTTGCATCTCGGTAACCTGACAGTTAAGAAATAATTTGCCTGTGTTTAAATTAACAAATACACCAATACATCACTAACGCGTTTCATGTTTAACTTAAGAATTAGGGAAGCAGATGTTCGAAGGTGTAATAGCTGTTGAGTTTTATTGCTCAGTTATCAAGTTCCATAGGTATAAACCTTAAAAATGGATTGCTTTAAAATCAGAAAAGAACCAATTTACCGTTGCTGTTGAGAAAAGTATATGCCAGGCAAAACAACGTATATCTCGGTAGCCTGAAAGTTAAGAAATAACTTGCCTGTGTTTAAATTAAAAAATACACCAATACATCACTAACGCGTTTCATGTTTAACCGAAGAATTAGGGAAGCAGATGTTCGAAGGTGTAATAGCTGTTGAGTTTTATTCCTCAGTTATCGAGTTCCATAAGTATAATAAAAATTAAAAATGGATTGCTTTAAAATCAGAGAAGAACCAATTCACCGTTGCTGTTGAGGAAAGTGTATGCCAGGCAAAACAAGTTGCATCTCGGTAGCCTGAAAGTTAACTGACAAAATAATTTGCCTGTGTATAAATTAACAAATACACCAATACAGCAGATGTTCGAAGGAGTAATAGCTGTTGAGTTTTATTCTTCAGTTATCGAGTTCCATAAGTATAAAACTTAAAAATGGATTGCTTTAAAATCAGAAAAGAACCAATTCACCGTTGCTGTTGAGAAAAGTGTATGCCTGGCAAAACAAGTTGCATCTCAGTAGCCTGAAAGTTAAGATATAATTTGCCTCTGTTTAAATTAATTTGAAATAAAGAGAATAAAGAAATAATTTTCCTTTTTTTAATTGCATGATGCTGGCCGTTGTAAACCTTGTTTTAGAAAATATTTCAGATTGATTTACTGTGCCTCTGGACTATTTTGACACTCAAAATTAATTTAAAGTAATTTGAGTTATTTGTCGTCATTAAAACTTTATGACGAAGTCGGCCCAACAAACGTGTCGAGATTAACACCTCTCTCTCCTTTACGTCTCTCGCTCTGCATTTTTAGTGTGAGTCTTGTTACAACTCCCACTGAGATTTAGGTAATTTTTTTGTTTACCTAAACAGCGGGGACCCACATTCCTGGCCCAAGTTAAGCTCCTCGGTGCCTACTATTGTATATCGCGCATACGTTCTGCGCATCTCGAGATACTCGGATTTCCTATGGGTGGTGCTTATTAATACAGGGATATTTTTGTGCAGTTCAAAACTGTGCGGAGAAAGCAGAACTTAGCAAGTGCTATTGGTATCCAAAAATAAAACTGGGGGTAACCACGCATTTTTCAGAGATAATTAAACTTCTATTTGGAAAAGAACGCCATACATTCTTTTGTATTTTAAAGCTTTTTACGAATATTTTTCATTATTTATCTTCGAAAAATGCGTGGTCACCCCCAATTTTCTTTTTGGATTTCAATAACACTTGTTATGATCTGCTTTTCCCGCATATTCAGTAAACCGAGCAAAACAACCTTTGAATTAGTAGGCACCGTCCTTAAGGAGGCTCGAAAGGGTTTTCAGCCGAGTGCGCGCGCGTAAGGCATACACGCACTTCTAAAAGCTGCTCGTGTCAGCTCATGAGTAACCAGAAATAAAAAAATACCGCTAATTTCTCTTACCTTTCTCCTGATTCCTATATATATAGAATATAAATAGACATCTCCTATTCACGAAAACTACGAAAATTGTACACACACGGTTTATGGTCACTTAAATCCGTTTGTGTTGGCCTGTAGCTTCACTCGCGCGTGCACTCGAATGAGCGGGTGACGCATGCGTAAATGCCGATCTTGTAACTCCCTTATTTTTCCTGGTTTTGAACCTTTACTCGTTTATATCTCTGCTTCCGGAAGGTGAATATTTTTCATTTTTTTGCATGTTAGCTTAGCTTAATTTAAACCGTTTGTCTTTCAAATGAAAAAAAAATTAGAGACATTTCCAAAAAAACTTATTTTTCTGAAAAACTGACCTACAGATTTTGTTGAATTTTAAATATTTTAGAGATTGTTTCTAACATTATGTGGAAACGCTAAATGGGAAGATTTTAAAAAGGAGAAACTATTCGAGCCGCCTCAAGATCCCGAATAAAAAAAAATTCAAAAATCAAAGAATCGAACTTGTTTGAGCACTTCCTCAAGACCCTAAAGTTCTTTGCGATTTCACATAACCCGTTTCCTTGTTGTTCTCTCACATGGTTGCCGATTACCGATCGTTTATACTCCTCCACACGTTGACGTAATCTACATCACTCTTAAAGAAATATACAACGAATTGCAGATTATGTCGGCTTTACAAGCCGAATTTTTTATCCATGAACTTGAACTTGAAAATTACCGTGGAGCGGTCGAAATGTAGTTCTTATTTTTTATCGCTCGTTTTTATAACTAACAAAAATTAATGAACAAATAAATAATCCGAGATACTTGGGACAATGCAAGTTATATTTTGAGATAAGTACTCGTTGCCGCATATTCCTTTGTTTGCTTTAGCTCTCTCCTTTAGTTTCAATAATTGGCATCCCAGTCAAACGAAGAACTAGTTAAGTCGATGAACAGCGCCATTTTTTCAATGTTGCCACGACAGCTTGTCTTACTTCTAAAATCTTCCAACAGTAGAGAAGTGGGTTCAATGAAGAGTTTACTAACACGAAAACCCCTGCATATTGTTGACTTAAAACAAGAGTCTGGGACAGTTCACCTTGGATGCTAAGCCGCAATGCTACGATAACAGTGTAAGGGAGATAACAAATCAGCAATGCAAGCTGAATCCATAACACACTGGATACCGCCTTTTTATACTTTGCTATGCGCCTCGCTTCACTTCGCAGACTACTACATGCTATTGGTGGATCTTCACGAGAGCATCTGTCTTGAACTGGAGTGCGATGTTGACGGAGATTAAAGAAAATCATTGTGTGCGAGAACACGGAGGCTGACAGACAAATGATTAACACTGTTTCTATAAACCTTGTGGTAAACTGAGAACTCCTTAGGTAGACAGCAGAGGCGGCAGTAGCCAAAACCCAAAACATTATAATTATTCCGTACACACGTTTCGTAGTTACTGTTTCGCTGTACCTCATTCCCAATGACAAAGCCAGAAGTCTGTTCACGCTCATAGCACTCGTGGTCAACAAAGACACTGTACACAACGCAGAATTTACTACAATAGTAGGGGAAAATGCGTAGTAGCAGACGCTCCAGTGCTCTTTTATTGCAGACATGAAAGAGCTTCTTAGTGATATGAATAACGCTAACTTGTATTTTTAGATGAATTCCTCGTAGACGTCGTCCTCCTCGTTTCGTAAACTCCTTAGTAAGGAATTTACGCATCTAAAAAGCCAATACAAGTGAATGAAAGAGATAGCAATTGCTGAAACAACAACAGTCAATTGGGAAAAAACCTATGTACTGGCTTTTAAATGCATTAAAGAAACAAAACTTAGAGAATTTCACTTCAAACCTCTTCATCGAAGAATCGCGACTAACGATTTTCTGTACAAAATAGGATTGAAACAGTCTGCTCTTTGTAGTTTCTGCGGAAAAGAAACTGAAAATCTAATTTCATTTATTCCTGAGGTGTAAATAGTCAAAATCCTTTTGGGGAAAATTTTCTCGATGGTTAACACAAAACATCTCTAATATGGAAGGATTCGTCCTCTCAGAGGCTATACTTCTCGGTATAGTTACTGAATCAAATAAATTATTATTACACCATCTGATACATGTCGCCAGATATCATATTTACATATGTAAACTGAAAGAAACACGACCTTGTCTCGAAATGTATAAACAGCTTGTTTACAATACTTTAGAAATCGAAAACAAAATTGCAATAGTTGATAACTCCATGCATGTTTTCAAAAAGAAATGGTCCTGTTTTAAAAACACAGCACATTTTTAATCAATAAATGTAGCTTGAGTGGCGCGAGGAGTGGGCGAGACCCTGCATTTGTGTTTGCGTTTGTTTTGTGTTTTTGTTAGAGACTAATGTTGTATAGTACAGCCATAAACTGGTATTGTTGCATTGTAAATCTGTATGTATTGTTTTCATTAGAGGTACTGTAGAGTTTGTCTTATTGTAAGCGTATAATTGAAAAATTAAAAAAAAAACCCTTTTCTGAGGAACCTTTCCTTGAATAATGACGCACAAAATTGACAAAGAGCTTTCTATAAATAATTCTTTACTGTCACATTTCCCATTATTTTTTTACCTGAAGACTTCGCAGAGTAGAGCACAAAATCAATATAAATAGCCAGACAGCAGTAAACACAGATGCATTCAAGGTGTTCGATTTTTTCTCTGAGTTTGTTGAACCCATTTGGTTCAGTGTTGTACATAACACTACATTCGCAAAATATTGGCATCCCACAGCGAAAGATGCAATTGTTGTTAAAGCCCATTATTCGCCGCTTTTAGGCATCCAGACATACCATTTTCACAGCTTGTGTTGTTTATCAAATTGACGTTCCATTATTGAGCTTCAAAAGGGTATATTTTGTCGCCATTCAGTGTTTGTAATGTGTCCACCTGATAAAATCTATGCATTTCCACTACCCCCTGAAACTTACCAAAGATAAGCGCAAGATACTCTAGGTACAAAACCAATTCTTAGCAGGAGAGAGACAGGATTTCATTTTCCTGACAAGGGAAAAAAATGGAGAAATGAAACCCATTTTCCAATTGTATGGCAAACCAGTAAAAAGGATCTGATCACTTTGCTATTCTGGATATAAGGACTTGAGAATGGTGATGGCATCATCAAGCGAAGGCAGCCCACATTACAATAAAGAAAACTTAAAACTTTTAAAATTCATTTCCTTGTTTTTTCACCTGCCTTGGTACAAAAATGTCTCTTTTAACGGAACAAGGTGCCAGCCTGAAGGATGTATTGCGTAAGTGACGGGGCGGCAGTGAAGATGTCAATTATAGTTGAGAAAGAACACACAGTGAATATGAAAAATTTACATTGTTTATCGAAGTTAAGTTGGTTCGAGACATCCCACTAGCATTGAATAGGCCTTGAAACAAGCAAATTTTGGAGATTCTGCCGAAAGGCAGATGGATATTGCGCTTCAAGGTCGAAAACTGATATATTCGGCTTGAGCAGAGTTAACTCTGGCTTGAGTTACAAAGTAACGCGTTTCATTTAAATACCTCAAAATGTGAATGATTTCGTTTTCACAGATAAAGTAGAATAAATTACATCAGTAAAACTCTTTTTTGACTTTGAACCAATTCCTATTTGCTGGCTTTTGACAGTTGAATGAAGGGGATAGTTCCTAAAGAAACTGTGGTGCTGCGTCGGTGGGGAAGTAGTATACAAAAATTTGGTTTTATCAACGGAGGTGATAATGTAAATTGGCTACCGTACAGAGATTGTAAAAGCTGACGTTAGCCCGGATGTTACGGATGTTAGCCCTTCCTCAGAGCGAATCCGTACGCTCAAAACATCAGCTTTTAGAATTTCTGTACGGTGGCCAATTTACATTATCAACTCCGTTTGTTACAGCGATAGAACTGTAACTGATACGATACCCCAACTGTCCACCGTTGATAAAACCAAATTTTTGACAGTTGACTCTGAAATGACTTTTTCCCTTTTCCATTCGCTCGCTGAGGATTTGCTTGTTTTCTGTTACGCCTGGTTTCCATATGATCGTCAGGATCGTCGCGATCACCCCAGTCTTTTCAAATAATAGAGACCTTAAGCACCACGACGGGAGGCACGAGGACGGCATACCGGAAGTTAATTTTCCGTTCCGGTCATGCGCAGAACCTGTCGTTGGCGACGCCACATCCACTGTTTTGACGTAGTGAGTACAACGTCTTAATTCCTCGCAAAATTCTTAGTCCTTTTCTTTGATTTACCGCATTTTTCTTTCGACACATAAAGAAGTACTTTTCTGTTGTTAACTGCTAAAGTTTTTTGAGGAGAAATTCCACGATGAACTTCGCCCATCGGCAAATTCACAGAAGAAATCCATTCGGTAAGATCTATTATTACATGTATATCTTCTGTGCTTTAGCTATCACTGATCCAGTTTAATATGCTCGCCTTTTCTTTTTATACTGATATCTCTGTCTACATCTAAGCTATTTATACATATTTACATTTCTGAGGTGATGACAAGGTAAAATTATCTTTGTGTGAAATAATTTTCAGTGCCGCTATAAGTAGCGAAACTGGGACAACTTACCTTTTACTCTAAGGCGAACTAAATGTACCTTATTGTTTACAATTAATATCGTTTAAACCTTATAGCCACCAAAAATCGTCATAAGCTACCAGCAGCTTTTGCAAACGAAGAAGAAATTTTGTTTTTTTTTTTAAAACTGGCGGGAAGTTGCCGTCGCAGTGTTGCTTAACATGCACAGTCGAGTGGAACGCGACGTCGGTCTCGTCCCAGCCTTTACACGGATGTGCCGTCGCCGTCGCCACCTCCCGTCCTGTTGCTTAAGGTCTCTAATGTCCAGAGGCGATCGAGACGATTCTGTGGAAACACAATACCCAGACGATCGCTAACGACCCGGGCGACTGAGACGACCTCTATCGTTTGGACTGGGGCGATCGGGACGATCCAGACGATCATATGGAAACCATGCTTTACACTGCAGGCAGTAAGAATAACTGTAAAAGTTCAGTTTCAGTGTCAGTATATTTCTGCCGTGAATTTAATCGTAGGGTGATGTAAATTTGCTTGTTCGATGAAAGTCTCTATGTGACAGTCCGGTTTACTTACTTCCCACAAGGAAAAGACCATCAATGTAGCGTTTCCAGACTGTAGGTTTTAAGACGGCTTAACTTAGAATTTCTGTTTCAATTTTAGCCAAGAAAATATTGGCAAAAGAAACTGCTGTCTTGGTTCCCATAGCAGTCCCATGGGTTTATAGGTAAAGTCTTTCATTGAACTGGAAACAAAAATAAAAAATGTAAATAAAAATCATCTATACTCGTTTTGGACACAAAAGAGCAAGTTGACTTGCTTGTCTGTTTGTCAGTTGTTTTGCTTCCGAGCGAACGAGTGTTTTAACTCAGCTTAGCTGACTATTTTTCGAGGTGTCTCAACAGTGTTAAGAAAATTTTGCCCGCTTTGTTATTAACAAGTAATCGCAATTGGTCCTCGTAAAATTAAGGATTAATATCACTTGTGTTTTCAGAAGTTGCTGAAATTGCCGGTTCAGAGT
>NC_090894.1:6245165-6247665 GCF_036669925.1 Montipora capricornis
TTTTTTGTTCGGGATCTTAAGGAGGCTCGAATAGTTTCTCCTTTTTTTCAATCAAATAAACATATTCTGTCCTTAGATACAGTTAGGGTAATCATATCAAGACGAAATTTGGCGAGGGTATTAAGTATTCGTCACAGAGTTCTCGCATTACATTTTCCTCCAAAATAACGTTACCATGGCAACGATATAAGGCATTTCTTTGAGCCTTAAAATCAAGATATAATGTCTTTTCTTTGAAAAACGGGACGATAAAACCTTCCCATTTAGCGTTTCCACATAATGTTAGAAATAATCTCTAAAATGTTTAAAATTCAACAAAATCTGTAGGTCAGTTTTTCAGAAAATTAAGTTTTTTTGGAAATGCCAGTAATTTTTTTTTTTAATTTGAAAGACAAACGGTTTAAATTAATCTAAGCTAACATGGAAAACAATGAAAAATATTCACCTTCCGGAAGCAGAGATATAAACGAGTAAAGTTGCAAAACCAGGAAAAATAAGGGAGTTACAAGATCGGCATTTACGCATGCGTCACCCGCTCATTCGAGTGCACGCGCGAGCAAAGCTACAGGTGAACACAAACGGATTTAAGTGACCATAAACCGTGTGTGTACAATTTTCGTAGTGTTCGTGAATAGGAGATGTCTATTTATATTCTATATATATAGGAATCAGGAGAAAGGTAAGAGAAATTAGCGGTATTTGTTTATTTCTGGTTACTCATGGGCTGACACGAGCAGCTTTTAGTATTGCGTGTATGGCTCACGCGCGCGCGCTCACCTGAAGACCCTTTCGAGCCTCCTTAATGACGGTGCCTACTAATTCAAAGGTAATTTTGCGCGGTTTACTGAATATGCGGGAAAAGCAGATCTTAACAAGTGTTATTGAAATCCAAAAAGAAAATTGGGGGGTGACCTCGCATTTTTCGAAGATAATTAATCCACAATATAATTCATAAAAAGCTGTAAAATACAAAACAATGTATGGCATTCTTTTCCAAATAGAAGTTTAATTATCTCTGAAAAATGCGTGGTTACCCCCAGTTTTATTTTGGGATACCAATAGCACTTGCTAAGTTCTGCTTTCTCCGCACAGTTTTGAACTGCACAAAAATATCCCTGTATCAATAAGCACCACCCATAGGAAATCCGAGTATCTCGAGATGCGCAGAACGTATGCGCGATAACAATAGTAGGCACCGCATGAGGAGCTTAACTTGGGCCAGGAATGTGGGTCCCCGCTGTTTAGGTAGAAAAAAATTACCTAAATCTCAGTGGAAATTGTAACAAGACTCACACCAAAAATGCAGAGCGAGAGACATAAAGGGGAGAGAGGTGTTAATCTCGACACGTTTGTTGGGCCGACTTCGTCATAAAGTTTTTAATGACGACAAATATTTCAAAGGACTTTAAATTAATTTTGAGTGACGTATCAAAATAGTCCAGAGGCACAATAAATCAATTCGAAATATTTTCTAAAATATGGTTAACAACGGCCAGCATTATGCAATTAACAAATGGAAAATTATTTCTTAACTTTCAGGCTACCGAGATGCAACTTGTTTTGCCTGGCATACACTTTTCTCAACAGCAACGGTGAATTGGTTCTTTTCTTAGTTTAAAGCTTGCCATTTTTAAGTTTTATACTTATGGAACTCGATAACTGAGGAATAAAACTCAACAGCTATTACACCTTCGAAAATCTGCTTCCCTAATTCTCTGGTTAAACATGAAACGTTAGTGATGTATTGGTATATTTGTTAATTTAAAAAACAGGCAAATTATTTCTTAACTTTCAGGCTACCGAGATGCAACTTGTTTTGCCTGGCATACACTTTTCTCAACAGCAACGATGAACTGGTTCTTTTCTGATTTTAAAGCAATCCATTTTTAAGTTTTATACTTATGGAACTCGATAACTGAGGAATAAAACTCAACAGCCATTACACCTTCGAAAATCTGCTTTGTTTTAGATGCGTAAACTCCTTAATAAGGAGTTTAATTTACGAAACGAGGAGGACAACGGCTACGAGGAATTCATCTAAAAATACAAGTTCGCGTTATTCATATCACTAAGAAGCTCTTTCATGTCGTTTCGCTTTAAAAATGTGTAGTATCTGTCGAGGAATTAAACTGGTATGAGTGGGTTGGAAGCGTAGAGAGAGAACTGAAAATTCATCGTCATGTGCTCACGTCCTCCACAGAACCTTGAATTTGGTCATTTCACGTCGTCATTTAGGAGATGACGGCAAAGACATGTACCAGAATGTAAAACGCACGTGCAGAGCGTGCAGAGCCATTGTTTTTGCTCACTAAACCTATTGTTTTGCAGCGTCGTCGTTGCCGTCGGCGTCGTCGTTTCGTAAGCTCCCTATCAAAGAAAACCTTCCATTTGCCTTTTTTATCTGAATCTAAGTATCCTTGCAGCCATTTCACTTTTTGTTCGTGTGTAAACTACCGGACGTTACATGTCTAATTGTTCATAGATCAGTTGGTGAAGCATT
>NC_090894.1:6255165-6260165 GCF_036669925.1 Montipora capricornis
ACTAAGGAAAGCAGAGTTCCTCAATCAATTCAAACGACTGATTAAAGAGGTTATCTAAGCCATTATTCTAAACAAGCCATTCATGGAAAGCAGCTTTTATTGTATGATATGGAGTAAGATAGTTAATGTGGTTTACATAGTTTTATCTATACTTGGTTTTAAATTTTTAATTGTAGATGTGGTTTTTATATTGCTGATGAATTGCACCGTGGTTAAATAACTAAATAAATAAATAAATAAATAACACTCTATTCGAGATCAATTGCCGCTCAAATCTAAGAGAAACTGGAACCCAAATAGGACAAAATAGGAAAACCCAAAAAGCACATCGGATAACAAAACCGAAAAACCGCTTGTAATTTCTACAAAAACCGAAAACCAGAGGCTAAAAAACGAAAAATCCGCAAACCGGAATGAAAACCAAAACCGAAAAACTAAAGTCTTTTGCCACAAAAACCGAAAAACCGTTCTAAAAAATAGCCAAAACCGCAAAACCGAAAATCCCAATGTCCCCCTCCTTTAAGTTTATATCCCTCCGATGCTTGACTTGAATAATTGCGTAGCCACCAGTGTGGACCACAGTTATCATGACGTTATGTCATTTTGGATTGAAACTAGCGAAAAATGTAGAAAGAAGATATTTGCCAAACAGTTTTCCACTTGAACACGAAAAGCGTTCACTGTTAAGAGCCAGAGGAGGAATGAATAGTATCCCATAAAGCATAGCGATTCTTTTTATATTATCAACTAAAATCTTGACGTAATCAGTAGGTGAGCAGTGCTGGAGACTACCATGTTGTGTTTACAAACAGACCTTGGTGTCAAGGCTTCGGCTCTTAAGCATATATGTTATACCTTCATTGCGTGACGGAAAAGACATTTGGTGTCATGTTGAATGATTTATGTGTGCTACATTGAAATGCAGGGAAGCTCATGTGAGCTACATCGAGTGCTTGAGCGCAGTTACACTGTGAAATGTTTCGAGCAACTTGACTCACAATGTTTTGGCGACATTGTGGCGGGACAAGTTGCACGAAACATTTCCCAGGGTAACATTTCCTGCAACGGCCAAAATCGTTGAGAGACAAGTGGCACGAAAAGTAGAACTTAATTCTACTTTCGGCAACGGCTCTTGCAACTTGTTTCACAACGATTTTGGCCGTTGCAGGGTATGTTACACTGTGAAATGTTTCGTGCAACTTGTGCCGCCACAATGTCGCCTAAACATTGCGAGACAAGTTGCACGAAACATTTCACAGTGTAACAGCGCCTTAAAGGGTCACAGATTGCGTTATTACATTATCCTTACGTGAATTCTGTGCACTTGCATAATTAACAATAATTAACGACATCATCGTTGCACAGTCGCATAAAGCAACCTGTGATATTTTCTGTATAGCCCAAACAGAGGAACTAAGATATCCATCATGTTTCCATCATGATTTCACCTGAACACATACCCTTCCACAAGTCAACTGGTTCAGACGTCTACAGTTCTACACTCCAACATATCCACAAGCCCACACATCCACATCTCACACAGGTCATAATATCCAAATCTCCTTTGGTGCACATGCCCACATGTCCACAGCATGTATTGTCCACACCTCTGTAGGTCCACAGGGCCACATATGCAAGTCACATGTGAAGAAAATCAAGAGATGCAGAAATTCTCCCTCTCTTTAACTTCAATGACACACTAAAAATCAATTTACAAATAAAATGGACGCAGAAAATCTACATGTCTTAATTTTCGCTAGTTTTCAGTCAAACCAAAAATATATTCACCAACGCAAACCTGGAAGCATGCAAAAATTTTGGGCGGGTCTAAAATACAGGTCACATTCCACAGGTCACTCACTGCAGGTCATTGTTTTACCTTTTGGAAAGTAACCAAAACCCTCAATGTGGCTAACCCTAGGGCTAAGGTTGGTTTTTAGGCCTATGGTTAGCCAAATTGAGGGTTTTGGGTTACTGTTGAAAAGGTAAAACAATGACCTGCAACGAGTGACCTGTGGAATGTGACCTGTGTTTTAGACCGTCTGAAAAATTCTGCATCATTATGTGTAGAAATCGGCATGGGATACCTATTAAAAAAACGAGGATGCAAAAATTCTGCTTCTCTATGAGTTGCTGAGTTTTTGCCGCGAAACATTTTGCACAGCCACCACATTAGTGTAACACTCCACCCGTAGATGTGTCGGTGAAATAAACTCATTTATAACCAAGAGAGTGTACTTGCTGTTGAGTTTACAAAGTTTGACACACGATCAATTCAAGATCCGATGCAGTCTTACTAGGTATTCATCGAAAAATATCTATTTTGGAAAAACGCATTTTATTTTAGAACACGTTATATTACAAATTTTGTTTTAAGACTGATCTCAAGGAACCTGTTAGTAAGTTATATGGTTTGATAGTTGCTGTACCTAATAAATGGAAGCGTACCTTGAGACTCGTCTGCGATATACCTGGTCTGAACGTTGTGCCAACGCGCCTGCCCAAGCTAGTGAACTCACTTGCTCGTAATATATTGATTCAAACAAAATTTGAAGAACCCGGGCAGCTAGCTCTAGGATTTGTAGACAAGGAGCAGATGTTACCAAGTTGTAATTTTTATTTTATTTTATTGTTTTTGTATGCAATCTATATGCTTCCACTTACAATGACTATAGAAAAAAAATAAAGTACGTTTCAATGCAAGATCATCCACAATATTCTACCACACGGTGTTTGGTTACATAGGATGAACATTGCAGACTCCCCTGCCTCACATGCTAGTTAACTGTTATGTAAAATTTTCAGCTTTGATTTTTATCCGAAGGCTGATTACTTTGAGTGCAAGTTTTGGATTTCACGGTCCACCATTACTCACGTTCAAAACTGACCGACTGGACATCAGAGGGTTGGATCCGAGGAAAAGTGACATCATTCACTCAATGGCTTAAAATTGTAGTGTGTAAACGCAGTTAATAATGTCCCAAATCTCGCTCAGTTTTTTGATTTTGTTTAGAGGTAAGGTTATTGTGTAAAGATAAATTTCATATAGAAGCCTTTCCTTTCTTTGCTTTAAGTTTTATATCATGATGTGTATGTATAGTCCAAGCCTCAGCAGGTTCAAAGCACGTAAACGTTAAGTAATGTATTTGTAATGTTAGTGAGTATTGTATGTGATGTACCTTGCGAATAAAATTAAGGATGTTTAAGCGTTGGCACATCAACAAAATGGTTGATTATACGTTTTTATGTGTTCTTAGATAATAATCCAAGCTAGGGACATTATTGTTTTAAATATTTACTAAAAATTTCTTCACATTATAACGGTGAAAGAACCATCCTTATCCTATACTGAGGTTGCGACGCATTAGGAAACTTCTTGAAGCATAGATTACCATAACCATAACTCAAACTATACATTAGACATCTTACAAATATGGATGCCACATTTGAATGACATTGTTCTGCTGAAAAATACTGTGGGATTTCCACTAAGCAGTTGACAAAGAACGATGTATCACGAGTAAATTCAAGGATATGAAATTCTTGATTTTTCTTGTTGCTTACATGAACGTCATGAAACAAAATTATAGGTTCCCAGGGTCTTTCATCTGCCTCTGGGGTGGGGGAATGAAAGATCCTGGAAACTGGGGTGGAAAAGAAGAGAGCTCACAAGATAATTTTTCACTGCCCAGAACACGTGAACGAAATGTTCCCACACAGGATAATGATTCGACACCGTAGAGTAGCTTACATTACGTTAAGTCAGAACACGCGTACAAAGCAGACATCGGACAGTGAGCATCAGTACGTTGCACTTGAGTGACACCTGCGAAAACATCTTCTGATAATATAATATAACTTCCCGTTGTTTTAATCGTTGTGCCGTTATTCCTACTTGACATGGTTGTAAATCGTGTAACGGCCATCCAGAAATTAATATTTTCTTGCAAAGCCACCACTGATTTGATTTCATTTGAAATGTCTTAACTGTTTTCGACTAGTAGAAACTTTCTTAACAGAAGGACGGTTGTTTGTCTTGGACCTGAGCACTGTGCTCCGGCTGTGCCGGAAAATTGTGTTGCAAGGTGATCAGCGATGCTCGTTCTTCAACATTCCTTGTCCAAGTTGTGCCAGTGTCTATCTTTTCAAATCCAATGTGTCCTATTGCATTTATCAAGCTTTTTATAACCTTCCTGCAATTTGAACTAAGAGGCAATATTTTCTGTTGCTTCATCTTTAAAAAGTATTACCCTATACAGCATTTTATTCTGCTTTTCTTCTCATTTTGTTCCAGCCTCTTATTCTTGTTAGCTTTGTACTTCTCTAACAGCTTTTCCACGGCATTGAACACGTGATTTGGGTAGTGTACCACGTCCTCAGTACCACCAGGGTACGAATCGGTCATGGGATACACGTCTATGACGTCAAACCCTGCTTCGCACATCGCTGACATACTGTAGGCACTGAACAGGGCAACTCGCTGAAATTAATGTATAACAAAAAAACACATTTAAATGGTTTATTTAAAGTGGAAGTACTCTTCGGTATAAAGCGATATCAACTCCTTAATAACTCATGAGAGAAACAGCCTATTACAACACCGATAAAAGATTAGCTTTAAACCCGATAAAACACTCCACATTAGAATTCTTTATATAAAGAAAATTAATATTTTCCTCTCACATTTTGCACCATTTTATTGACTCTAGAGGGATATGCTTTTTGTGGAATGTTTTTACAGCCGCTCAATAAACTCGCAGGTCGTCTTTTATCGGGTCTAAAACCACAGTCGTGTTTTATCGGGTCCAAAACGAACACTCCTGACCCCAGTTGTTCCAGCTATCCACTGGATAAATCACTATCCAGTGGATAACTCAATTGTTTTTGCTAGTGTTTATCCGCTGGATAGTGATTTATCCGTTGGATAGCGTTATTCACCTTTTGAACAACAGAGGCCTGATCGTTTACTTTTTACTTTTTAAGAAAAAAAGACACTCACA
>NC_090894.1:6265165-6272665 GCF_036669925.1 Montipora capricornis
GAAAAAAAAAAAAACAAACAACAAAAAAAAAAAAGGCAAAAACTCGGCCTATCGTGTCGATTGAGTGTGCTGGTTCAGTATTTTGCCTCAAGCGGTTTTTCTCTAGGAAGTCCGGTCGGTTTTTCAACATTTGCTTCCATCAGATTTAACTTGATCTGCGCTGCTGTATTGTCTCGGCGATTTGTAGAGTACTTGTGCTAGGCTATTCAAAGATGTTGGGAACCTTTTTCACCGAGTACAAGTCAGAGTACTATCTCTGTTTTCAATAAGCCTTCTCTTGTCTCCTTTCCCTCGCCCTTTTGCGTTGCCATTCCATGGCTCTCATAAAGCTGCTTGTCCATATTATAATAAATTCAGCATCAACTCAAACCTGAACGAGAATATTTTAAACGGTTTAGTCAGCTGAAATGTTGTTTATTGAAGACAACTCGTGAGTATTTCCGCAAGATATTGCGCTATACATAAAAGGCCAATTTCTCCCGAGATCCAACGTTCAAGTCTGCGACTACATATATACGGCTTTTGCAGATTATGTGATTGTGACAACTGAGAAGAGTAACGTACATAGATGTATTGGAAAGAGATGCTGGGTTAATGATAGGCTCAGATATCCAGCTGTTGGTTTCTAGCTGCGCTCCGCGCGTCTCCCAGTCAACCACTAACGGCTGGAAATCATACTGAGCCAAGGTTAGAGACTGCTGAGGAACTAAGATCTGCTATGCTGAGTGGTCCACGATAGAGAACGGCAAAGTAGAACAGCTCCCGATCAAGCCTTAGGCCTGACAAATTGACTGGCTGACTTAAGAAAGTGGGGGTTATACACGGAAGATAGAAGTGATCCTTCGCACTTAACTCAGTGGACAATTTAAGCAATTCAGTGTTACTTCAAAGACAGATTAAAAATTCAAACGGGTTCAAAGGGATTCAAAGTGAACTTTTTAGTTGTCTATAAAGTGAAAAGAGCTTAAATAGGCCATTTAAGGCCTTCTACAACCTACACTTCAAACATACATTTCTTTCATTCATCATTCCTTTCACGGGAACAGGTCAATCTGTTGGGATCACGTGGCACATGAACCCAAGAAATTCACCTGCTCCCAACTGAGTGGATTCATAGCTCAGCACTGAGTGGATTCAAAGCTCAGTTGGTACAGTGACAGCTGTCTAAGCGAATTCACAAGAACAGTTACGAAAGCATTGCGTTTCTACTGTTTAGCTTATTAAAAGCCAAAAGCCTACGTACGAGTTGTGTATAGGGCGCAAAGCCAGTATTGTTTCTGCTCTTTAGATATGCTGTTTGCTGGCATTCTGGTTGCCGTGGACTTAGTCTTTCGTAAGCTCCTTATTACCTTGATGAAATACTTGGATTTTTATCGTCTGTTCTTTTTCTAAGAGCAGAATTGTGCTGCAATCTTACCTGTAAAAGTTGCATTAAAATGCGCGTCTGGTACGTTTATAATAACGGGGTCCCCATCTTTAAAGGGCTCCAGTAAGTACTCGTCAAGTGTCCCTAAAAGTCCCTCTTTTTGATACTTCCCTTGAGCATTCCCGATTATGAACCAGTCACGTGGTGGATCCTTGAAGCCATCACAAAGACTGTAATCAAGGTAGATCATTAAGTGATAGTTTCCAGGTTCTGTGAGCAGAAACAATGCCTCATAAGTTCCGTTTTCATGATCAAATAAAGTGGATGCTACACTCGATGGACCCTGGACATAAACTCTCCAAGTGTCGCCACCGATCCGTTTCGTTCGATTATCCGCAGTCTTTGATTGGATAAAAATCTTGCTGAACTCTCCCGCCGGTCTAATATCTTGATACAAGACTTCACTCGCTCAGGCGCTGCTTCGATTTATCTTCCCCCAATTATTCTTCACCAGTCCCCACTCCATGTTGTCAAGGCAAGGTTTGATCATTCTCTTCCAGTCTACGCGTGCGCGGCGCTGATGGAACCAATCACGACGAAAATCTTGAAATCGTTTCGAAGTCACCAAACTATTATGATCAACACGTATTAGGAGCATCGTAGGTGGGATCTGTCACATAAATATTGTCATGTTTGGCTGATATCTTTCCTTTTCTCAAGTTAGCATTTCGCTGTTTATTGTTTAGGTAGCGAGGTATAAGTGAAGATGATGATGATGATGATGATGACAAAGGAAATAGCCATTTTCGTTCCCATAACCGTCCCGTGAGTGTGAAGATAATGCTTTCCATTTAATCGGAAAGAATTTTCTTTGAGAATTAGTCTAAGCATTTTTCGAAGGTAGTGTGTCGGTATGGGAGGGCTTTCTTTGTAAAAAATTTCGTATGCTTTGCATACTGTGTCAATACCCTCGGTTTGTGGTATATTTGTGTAAAGGCTTGTGACATCCATCGATACAAGTAATTTGCAGCTTTTTACCTTTGTACTTTCAATGAAGTTTATAAAATTAGTTGTGTCTTTAAGGTATGACTTTTGTGACTTACATATTGGTTAACTCAAAGTGTCAACAAAAGATGAAATTCTTTCTGTTGGTCCATCACAACTGGATATAAATGATCTCCCTGTAAGAGTTGGTTTGTGAATTTTTGTTAGAGTGTATAACTTAGGTATTCTTGGCGGGCTAGGTGTTTGGGAAAGCCATCTTTTGGTCACGTTGTCATTTTGGTCATTTTCACGGTGCAGTCTTGTGATTGAGTGTGATACCTTGTTAAGAAACGCAAAGGGTGACAGGCCACACTAATTCCATTCCTGTGTGTAAACATGTATAGAACCTTTCATAGTTTTGCTCTGACGAGCAGATTCTTAAAGTATTCTCCTTTTTTTGTATGAAATGATAGGTGGTTTAAATTTGGCGAAGTATAGGGGTTGATTTTGTCTTAAATGCCATTTTCTGAGCAAAGCTTCTCGTAGGTTTGACACTGATGGCTGGTATTGTGTCACAAAAGGCAAAATACCTTTTTGTGTTTTGGTTTTTCCCTTAAGCGCTGCATGCCCTCTCCTTGTGAGTTTGATTTCTGACAGTACGGTAGTTTTTCTACCAAATTACCTGGTTAACCTCTGTTCCACAAATGTCTTTTAAATTTTGAAATATTTTCCTCGAAAGTGTCTTTGAGGAGTTTTTTGTGAGGATTCGTAGGGCTTTACATTTGGCGAATCCGTTTCTAGCCCTTGGCGGGAGACAAGAGGTGAAATTAATGTGTATATTGGAAGGTTTCCGTTTCAAAATGTGTTTTTACATCAAGGATTGATTGGTCCTTGAATGTCGTGCCTTTGTATACTTATATATGTAAAAGTTCAGTTGCAGTGTCAGTATATTTCTGCCGTGAATTTAATCGTAGGGTGATGTAAATTTGCTTGTTCGATGAAAGTATATATGTCCAGTTTACTTACTTCCCACAAGGAAAAGACCATCAATGTAGAGTTTCCAAACTGTAGGTTTTAAGACGGTATAACTTAGAATTTCTGTTTCAGTTTTAGCCAAGAAAATATTGGCAAAAGAAACTGCTGTCTTGGTTCCCATAGCAGTCCCATGGGTTTGTAGGTAAAGTCTTTCACTGAACTGGAAAGAATTTTCATTTAGGGTACGTCCAAGCATTTCCCACAGGTAACGGTGGTACACCAGTAGAGTGCTCATCAACAACTTCCTGTATATCGTTGTAACTTGCTTTCTTCACTGAGATGGAGAATGTGTTTGCGACAAGGGAAAGGACAATGACTGAAAATCGCAACAGCAACATAACTTTCCTGAACTCTGCTCGCAATGAAAGAAACTGTGGATGTGTGGGCACTTATGCGCATATTTACGTATGCACAAGTGACGTGTGGACTTGTGGAGATGTGGACGAGTAGACCTGTGGACGTACGGATGTATGGACATGTGGGCATGTGGACCTTTGGACTTTGCAGACATGTGGACATGTGGACCTGAGGAAGTGTAGACATGTGGGTATGTGGACCTGAGGAAGTGTAGACATGTGAGCATGTGGACCTGAGGAAGTGTGGACATGTGGGCATGTGGACCTCAGGAAGGGTAGACATGTAAGCATGTGGACCTGAGGAAGTGTAGACATGTGGGTATGTGGACCTGTGGAAGTGTAGACATGTGAGCATGTGGACCTGAGGAGGTGTGGACATGTGGGTATGTGGACCTGAGGTAGTGTAGACATGTGGGCATGTGGACCTGAGAAAGTGTGGACATGTGGGTATGTGGACCTGTGGAAGTGTAGACTTGTGAGCATGTGGACCTGAGGAAGTGTGGACAATGTGGGCATATGGACCTGAGGAGATTTGCATGTTAGGACCTGTGTGAAATGTGGATGTGTGGGCCTGTGGACATGTGGACGCGTGGACGTGTGGGCATGTGGGCGTATAGACATGTTGGAGTGTGGAACTGTATACGTTTGAACCAGTTGACTTGTGGAAAGGTACGTGTTCAGTTGAAAATATGATGAAAACAGACATACATTTTATGGAATAACAAGAATTAAAGATTGAGGGTAAAAGTGTCTTTTACAAACCTTGTTTTGATAATATTAAATACACCAGTGGTCTGCTTTATAACATGTCAAAAAGTGCATCTTTGAATGTCGTCAGGGGTGCAGGTTTGAAGAGCTCCAACTTTCTAACGTGGACAGGTTTAAGGCAATCAGTTCCGTTGAAACTGCGTTGTAATATGCCTAACTTGAAAGTTATTTTTGATTTGGAAAACTTCAAATGTTGTGACTATTATTTCTATCTCATAAAGCAAAAATATGAAAAACCAAGTAAGTGGAGAACGTTGAAGGAAGAATTTAGTCTGGAAGACAAGCAAGATTCGGTGGCATTTGTGATGTCACTGAGAGTTGCTAATAAACCTTACTTACGCTCCTATAAGGTTTTAAATTCAATTTTATATACAAATGAATTACTTTGTAAAATTGTTCTTTCTGTCAACAGACTGTAGAAACAATACCTCATGTTTTTTTTTTCACTGTTCCTTTGCTGTATCTTTTTGGAAAGAGGTCTCATGATGAACAAATCTTAAGTAAACTTAAAAGTTGCAAAAGCCTCACGCCAGAATACCGCGATATTATATTAGGGTTCTCAGAGGAGAAGATGGATCTACCACCCCTTCATTCAGCTGTCAAAAGCTAGCAAATAGGAATTAGTTCAAAGTCAAAACAGAGTTTTACTGATGTAATTTATTCTACTTTCTCTCTGAAAACGAAATCATTCACATTTTGAGGTATTTAAATGAAACGCGTTACTTTTTAACTCAAGCCAGAGTTAACTCTGCTCAAGCCGAGTATATCAGTTTTCGACCTTGAAGCGCAATAACCATCTGCCTTTCGGCAGAATCTCCAAAATTTGCTTGTTTCAAGGCCTATTCAATGCTAGTGGGATGTCTCGAACCAACTTAACTTCGATAAACAATGTAAATTTTTCATATTCACTGTATGTTCTTTCTCAACTGTAATTGACATCTTCACTGTCGCCCCGTCACCTACGCAATACATCCTTCAGGCTGGCGCCTTGTTCCGTTAAATGAGACATTTTTGTACCAAGGCAGGTGAAAAAACAAGAAAATGAATTTTAAAAGTTTTAAGTTTTCTTTATTGTAATGTGGGCTGCCTTAGCTTGATGATGCCATCACCATGCTGAAGTCTTTATATTCAGAATAACAAAGTGATCAGATCCTATTGCAATTTTGTTTTCGATTTGTAAAGTATTGTAAACAAGCTGTTTATACATTTCGAGACTAGGTCGTGTTTCTTTCAGTTTACAGATGTAAATATGTAAAAACATGTATCAGATGGTGTAATAATAATTTTTTTGACTCAGTAACTATACCGAGAAGTATAGCCTCTGAGAGAACGAATCCTTCCATATTGGAGATATTTTGTGTTAACCATTGAGAAAATTTCCCTCAAAAGGATTTTAACTGTTTACACCTCAGGAATAAATGAATTAGATTTTCAGTTTCTTCTCCGCAGAAACTACAAAGATCAGACTGTTTCAATCCTATTTTGTCAGTAAAGAAAATCGTTAGTCGCGATTCTTCGATGAAGAGGTTTGAATTGAAATTCTCTAAGTTTTGTTTCTTTAATTCATTTAAAAGCCAGTAAATAGGTTTTTTCTCAATTGACTGTTGTTGTTTCAGCAATTGCTATATCTTTCATTCACTTGTCTTGGCTTTTTAGATGCGTAAACGCCTTAATAACGAGTTTATGAAACGAGGAGGACGACGTCTACGAGGAATTCATCTAAAAATACAAGTTAGCTTTATTCATATCACTAACAAGCTCTTTCATGTCGTTTCGCTTTAAAAATGTGTAGTAACTGTCGAGGAATTAAACTGGTATGAGTGGGTTGGAAGCGTAGAGAGAGAACTGAAAATTCATCGTCATGTGCTCACGTCCTCCACAGAACCTTGAATTTGGTCATTTCACGTCGTCATTTAGGAGATGACGGCAAAGACATGTACCAGAATGTAAAACGCACGTGCAGAGCGTGCAGAGCCATTGTTTTTGCTCACTAAACCTATTGTTTTGTAGCGTCGTCGTTGCCGTCGGCGTCGTCGTTTCGTAAGCTCCCTATCAAAGAAAACCTTCCATTTGCCTTTTTTTATCTGAATCTAAGTATCCTTGCAGCCATTTCACTTTTAGTTCGTGTGTAAACTACCGGACCTTACATGTCTAATTGTTCGTAGATCAGTTGGTGGAGCATTTCACTGGGATCGCAGAGGACATGAGTTTGAATCCCTTTGAAGTCGCCTGAATTTCCCAGCTGTCTACAAAAGACAATTGCTTAAATTGTCCTGATAAGTGCGAGCATCACGTCGATCTTTCGCCCACTGAAAAGAGTACTGTTTGACTTCAGGGAATTGTCTCATTATTCGAAAAGCATAAATGTGCATAATTTAGAATTTTCGACACTTTAAAACACCTGCGTGGTCTCAGTTCAACCGGTTTCGCTAGGTGAAAGGCATCTGTGACAACGCCACCATGTCAATGAACGCAAACCTTACAGAAATTGTTGGGAAGAAGACATACCTAGAGTACGTCTGCTCAGAAAGGTTCACCGGAGGAATCGACCACCACCTGATATTTCTCTCAACTTTTGTTGTTTTTCTGTCCATGTTTACATCCTTGGGAAACGCGTTAATACTAGTTGCCCTCCGTAAAGAGTCTACACTTGGTTCACCGTCCAAACTGTTGCTTCGCACCTTGGCCACAAGTGATTTCTGTGTCGGTATGCCTGGCGATCCCTTATATGCTATCTTTTTGGTGTCTGCAATAAATGAACACTGGAGAGTTTGCTACTACGCATTTTCCCTTACTGTTCTAATAAATTCTGCCTTGTGTACAGTGTCGTTGTTGACCACTTGTGCTATAAGCGTGGACAGACTTTTGGCTTTGTCATTGGGAATCAGGTACAGGGAAACCGTAACTGTGAAACGTGTGTACAGAATAGTTATAACGTTTTGGGTTTTGGCTATTGCTGTCTCTGCTGTCTACTTAAAGAGTCCAAAGATT
>NC_090894.1:6277665-6282665 GCF_036669925.1 Montipora capricornis
AAACACTCAACTTTAAGTTTATATCCCTCCGATGCTTGACTTGAATAATCACGTAGCCACCAGTGTGGACTACAGTTATCATGATGTTATGTCATTTTGGATTGAAACTAGCGAAAAATGCAGAAAGAAGATATTTGCCAAACAATTTTCCTCCTGAACACGAAAAGCGTTCACTGTTAAGAGCCAGAGGAGGAATGAATACCAATTTTTGCATGGGATACCTATTAAAAAAACGAGGATGCAAAAATTCTGCTTCTCTATGAGTTGCTGAGTTTTTGCCGCGAAACATTTTGCACAGCCACCACATTAGTGTAACACTCCACCCGTAGATGTGTCGGTGAAATAAACTCATTTATAACCAAGAGAGTGTACTTGCTGTTGAGTTTACAAAGTTTGACACACGATCAATTCAAGATTCGATGCAATCTTACTAGGTATTCATCGAAAAATATCTATTTTTGGAAAAACGCATTTTATTTTAGAACACGTTATATTACAAATTTTGTTTTAAGACTGATCTCAAGGAACCTGTTAGTAAGTTATATGGTTTGATAGTTGCTGTACCTAATAAATGGAAGCGTACCTTGAGACTCGTCTGCGATATACCTGGTCTGAACGTTGTGCCAACGCGCCTGCCCAAGCTAGTGAACTCACTTGCTCGTAATATATTGATTCAAACAAAATTTGAAGAACCCGGGCAGCTAGCTCTAGGATTTGTAGACAAGGAGCAGATGTTACCAAGTTGTAATTTTTATTTTATTTTATTGTTTTTGTATGCAATCTATATGCTTCCACTTACAATGACTATAGAAAAAAAATAAAGTACGTTTCAATGCAAGATCATCCACAATATTCTACCACACGGTGTTTGGTTACATAGGATGAACATTGCAGACTCCCCTGCCTCACATGCTAGTTAACTGTTATGTAAAATTTTCAGCTTTGATTTTTATCCAAAGGCTGATTACTTTGAGTGCCAGTTTTGGATTTCACGGTCCACCATTACTCACGTTCAAAACTGACCGACTGGACATCAGAGGGTTGGATCCGAGGAAAAGTGACATCATTCACTCAACGGCTTAAAATTGTAGCGTGTAAACGCAGTTAATAATGTCCCAAATCTCGCTCACTTTTTTGATTTTGTTTAGAGGTAAGGTTATTGTGCAAAGATAAATTTCATATAGAAGCCTTTCCTTTCTTTGCTTTAAGTTTTATATCATGATGTGTATGTATAGTCCAAGCCTCAGCAGGTTCAAAGCACGTAAACGTTAGGTAATGTATTGGTAATGTTAGTGAGTATTGTATGTGATGTACCTTGCGAATAAAATTAAGGATGTTTAAGCGTTGGCACATCAACAAAATGGTTGATTATACGTTTTTATGTGTTCTTAGATAATAATCCAAGCTAGGGACATTATTGTTTTAAATATTTACTAAAAATTTCTTCACATTATAACGGTGAAAGAACCATCCTTATCCTATACTGAGGTTGCGACGCATTAGGAAACTTCTTGAAGCATAGATTACCATAACCATAACTCAAACTAGACATTAGACATCTTACAAATATGGATGCCACATTTGAATGACATTGTTCTGCTGAAAAATACTGTGGGATTTCCACTAAGCAGTTGACAAAGATCGATGTATCACGAGTAAATTCAAGGATATGAAATTCTTGCTTTTTCCTGTTGCTTACATGAACGTCATGAAACAAAATTATAGGTTCCCAGGGTCTTTCATCTGCCTCTGGGGTGGGGGAATGAAAGATCTTGGAAACTGGGGCGGAAGAGAAGAGAGCTCACAGGATAATTTCACTGCCCAGAACACGTGAACGAAAGAAATGCTCCCACACAGGATAATGATTCGACACCGTAGAGTAGCTTACATTACGTTAAGTCAGAACACGCGCACAAAGCAGACATCGGAGAGTGAGCATCAGTAAGTTGCACTTGAGTGACACCTGCGAAAACATCTTCTGATAATATAACATAATATAATATAACTTCGCGTTGTTTTAATCGTTGTGCTGTTATTCCTACTTAACATGGTTGTAAATCGTGTAACGGCCATCCAGAAATTAATATTTTCTTGCAAAGCCACCACTGATTTGATTTCATTTGAAAAGTAGAAACTTTCTTAACAAAAGGACGGTTGTTTGTCTTGGACCTGTGCACTTCCTAAATTGGGCTGTGCCGGAAAATTGTGTTGCAAGGTGATCAGCGATGCTCGTTCTTCAACATTCCTTGTCCAAATTGTGCCAGTGTCTATCTTTTCAAATCCAATGTGTCCTATTGCATTTATCAAGCTTTTTATAACCTTCCTGCAATTTGAACTAAGAAGCAATATTTCCTGTTGCTTCAACTTTAAAAACTTTTACCCTATACAGCGTTTTATTCTGCTTTTCTTCTCATTTTGTTCCAGCCTCTTATTCTTGTTAGCTTTGTACTTCTCTAACAGCTTTTCCACGGCATTGAACACGTGATTTGGGTAGTGTACTACGTCCTCAGTACCACCAGGGTACGAATCGGTCATGGGATACACGTCTATGACGTCAAACCCTGCTTCGCACATCGCTGACATACTGTAGGCACTGAACAGGGCAACTCGCTGAAATTAATGTATAACAAAAAAACACATTTAAATGGTTTATTTAAAGTGGAAGTACTCTTCGGTATAAAGCGATATCAACTCCTTAATAACTCATGAGAGAAACAGCCTATTACAACACCGATAAAAGATTAGCTTTAAACCCGATAAAACACTCCACATTAGAATTCTTTATATAAAGAAAATTAATATTTTCCTCTCACATTTTGCACCATTTTATTGACTCTAGAGGGATATGCTTTTTGTGGAATGTTTTTACAGCCGCTCAATAAACTCGCAGGTCGTCTTTTATCTGGTCTAAAACCACAGTCGTGTTTTATCGGGTCCAAAACGAACACTCCTGACCCCAGTTATTCCAGCTATCCACTGGATAAATCACTATCCACTGGATAACTAAATTGTTTTTGCTAGTGTTTATCCGCTGGACAGCGTTATTCACCTTCTGAACAACAGAGCCCTGATCGTTTACCTTTTTATTTTTTAAGAAAAAAAGACACTCGCAACGGAGTATAAAAACATTTTTCAATTTTTTTTACTCCTAACGACCGACCCAAACTCAGGAAACGAATTCAATGGTAAACGGAGAAAAAAGGACGAGACGGCCTTAGAATTCAAAGAAAAAATAACATGGTTGAAGATCTCACCTAGGAGGAGGCGTACTCACTTAAGAAATTGGTTGGGGTTTTTGTATGTTGTTTTAAAACTGTAAAACCGAATAGACTCTTTGCATGACCGTGTCACGTGACCACATCAATCGTGGTACAAAATGGATGCCAGAAATGGAAAGAGCGAGAAGACATTGGTAAGAAGGTCGATTTTTGAGGCCACTGTCGTTTAAGTGCGTGATTTTAGAGCAGTGTTGAAAGTTTAAAAAATGTAAAAGAATTCTGTACTGGAGGGCATGCGCAAATCTTGCAATCGAGCAGTATATTTTTTGAGCATTAAAATCACTGTAAATTCTCTCACATAAATGTCAGTAGCCTCAAAATTGACCTTCTTATTAATTTCATCACGCTCTTTTTATTTCCGGCATGTATTTTGTACCACGACCATTTTTTTATGATTGACAAGGTCACGTGATGGCGCCAAACAGTGTGAGAGAACAAAATCTCCCTGAACGTAAATTTTAACTCTGAGAGTGTCGTAAACAACTGCAACTTCTAAATATTCCGATCCAAGGTGTTACAAGTTTGGCGCATATACCTGTGTGGTAAAAAATCTCCAATGGGTCATGTTCTTTGCTGAAGCTTTTTCTTTGTGTATAGCGGTCGATGTTTTCCAGATCACTTTAGCTTTGTATTTGGGAACTCTGATGCCTCGCGAATCAACTTCTGTTTCCTTCAAGCTGTGAATAAGGTCTTGAATGAGTCCTTGGTAGGTTGTAAAGTTAATCCCTATCGGAAAGTGAAGCCCGAGGTTTAAGAACAACATACTTTCCTCTGTTTGCATGTACGGTTCCTGTAAGACTTTAAGAATATCATCGATAACTCTCCCAGGACTGAAATCCAGATCATCGTCTTCTTTTTTGCTCCTCGCCTCGTCACCGACGGGATAAATCCAGTTGTAACTGTGCAAACAACGCTTGTACAACGTCCGGCAAAGCAAGCGGTCACGCGCTGAATGCATGAGACGGAGCGCCAGGGAATCCCCATATATCCACAGTGAACCATTTCGCTGATATCCGAGTGGAAGCGACCAGCCGGTAGATTCTGCAGTTACGGAAAAGAGGGTAACGTGTTTTACATAAAGGTAACAAGTATTGAATATATTGTTAAAGTACAATTTCCTGCTTGAGCCAGAACAGACACTAATTTAGGTGAACGTGATCGAACTTAAAGGCGCCTTTCGAGTTGTCCTCAGCGCTCAATTTGCATGAGCAGTGTGTATTTTGAAATGAAGTTGCAAGGGTCATCGCAGTTATATTAGTTGAGCAACTAACTAGGATCAAGGTTTTCCTCTTGTATGGGATAAACTTGAACTCGCAATTGAATTCAAATTTTAAAGAAATCGCTTGCCTACAGAGGCAGTAGAGTATGGAATCTGTTAGACGACTCATTAATAAGCAAGAAGTTCAGCAAATTCAACACATCAGTCAAAAGTATTTTAAATGAAATATCGCTCGATTTCAAGCGATGATGACTCAACCTCGTTGCCAGCGTCTCCCTTCAAAGGAGGCAGAGTAGAGAGACCCTGGGAACGACGTTGATGATGACTTTCTTTTATATTGATGTTACTAATGACTATTTTTAGCTTTTTAGCATGTAACTCTTCGTATTTTCTTTCTTTATTTGACTATATCGCTAATGGGCTTGATGTAAGTTGCATTTTTATTTGTTAGACACGGCCACCTCAGCTTATCATCTGCTTCTACACACCGTGTATTCAACAAA
>NC_090894.1:6285165-6290165 GCF_036669925.1 Montipora capricornis
GTTAGAGACCGCTGAGGAACTAAGAACTGCTATGCCGAGTGGTCCACGATGGAGAACGGCAAAGTAGAACAGCTCCCGATCAAGCCTTAGGCCTGACAAATTGACTGGCTGACTTAAGAAAGTGGGGGTTATACACGGAAGATAGAAGTGATCCTTCGCACTTAACTCGGTGGACAATTTAAGCAATTCAGTGTTACTTCAAAGACAGATGAAAAATTCAAGCGGGTTCAAAGGGATTCGAAGTGAACTTTTTAGGTGTCTATAAAGTGAAAAGTGCTTAAATAGGCCATTTAAGTGCGAGGAACACTTCCTTCTATAACCTACACTTCAAACACACATTTCTTTCATTCATCATTCCTTTCACGGGAACAGGTCAATCAGTTGGGATCACGTGGCACATGAACCCAACAAATTCACCTGCTCCCAACTGAGTGGATTCATAGCCCAGCACTGAGTGGATTCAAGGCTCAGTTGGTACAGTGACAGCTGTCTAAGCGAATTCACAAGAACAGTTACGAAAGTATTGCGTTTCTACTGTTTAGCTTATTAAAAGCCAAAAGCCTACGTACGAGTTGTGTATAGGGCGCAAAGCCAGTATTGTTTCTGCTCTTTAGATATGCTGTTTGCTGGCATTCTGGTTGCCGTGGACTTAGTCTTTCGTAAGCTCCTTATTACCTTGATGAAATACTTGGATTTTTATCGTCTGTTCTTTTTCTAGGAGCAGAATTGTGCTGCAATCTTACCTGTAAAAGTTGCATTAAAATGCGCGTCTGGTACGTTTATAATAACGGGGTCCCCATCTTTAAAGGGCTCCAGTAAGTACTCGTCAAGTGTCCCTAAAAGTCCCTCTTTTTGATACTTCCCTTGAGCATTCCCGATTATGAACCAGTCACGTGGTGGATCCTTGAAGCCATCACAAAGACTGTAATCAAGGTAGATCATTAAGTGATAGTTTCCAGGTTCTGTGAGCAGAAACAATGCCTCATAAGTTCCGTTTTCATGATCAAATAAAGTGGATGCTACACTCGATGGACCATGGACATAAACTCTCCAAGTGTCGCCACCAATCCGTTTCGTTCGATTATCCGCAGTCTTTGATTGGATAAAAATCTTGCTGAACTCTCCCGCCGGTCTAATATCTTGATACAAGACTTCACTCGCTCGGGCGCTGCTTCGATTTATCTTCCCCCAATTATTCTTCACCAGTCCCCACTCCATGTTGTCAAGGCAAGGTTTGATCATTCTCTTCCAGTCTACGCGTGCGCGGCGCTGACGGAACCAATCACGACGAAAATCTTGAAACCGTTTCGAAGTCACCAAAGAATTATGATCAACACGTATTTGAGAACTATCCTCCATATTAGGAGCATCATAAGTGGGATCTGTCACATAAATATCGTCATTTTTGGCTGATATCTTTCCTCTTCTTCGCTGTCTATCGAAATCTTCAGAACTATTGTTAATTTTGCTGCTAACATTAAAACTGAGCTCAGTAACTGAAGAGGCAGCGGGATCTCTTGTCTCTGATATTTTCCCCTTGGTTGGATAGAAATGCAATTCACCGAGGCTTAAGTCATCTTCCAATGGCGTTGCCTTGTCGTGCTTTGATTGATGCCAGCGAATGTCATAGAAACCAGAACGTTTCTTTAAAAACTTGCTCTTGTAAAAAGCTTCAAGCAACGAGTTTGGCAATGATGAATCTTTACCCGATGAGAACGTTTCTATTGGCCTGAGCATTTCATCGCATGGAACATCTGCGGGCAATGGCGTGGTATAATCGCCCTCATTCAACAAGTAATGACGATAATAAATGTATACAACCGCGCAGGCGAAAAGGTAACCGGCCACGAATTTCGTGAGACTGGGACATGATCGGTGCTTTCGCATTGTCACGTTTTGAATGTCACTTCGAAGACTTCTTAGCGAAAATGTTCCCAAGGAAGATCACGTTTCTCATACTATCCATGAAGCACAATGGATAGGAGCGATGTGAGAGCCAGATCTGCAAAAAGAAAAAGAATTACTTTGTTAGAAAGAAAAACTGTGATCAGTTTTGTTTCGTTTTCACGTTAGGTAGCGAGGTATAAGTGAAGATGATGATAATGATGATGATAATGATAATAATAATAATAATACCTGACGTCATTGGCAGTGTACAACTGTCGGGCATACTTAGAACAGCGCATGTGCTAAAGGATGTATTGTTTATTAACCTAAATGAATTAGCTGAGACATAACTCTGAACCCAGAATATCATTATTAATTAAGTGGTGATAGATGTAATAATAATAATAATAATAATAATAAGAAAACACAGATAATAGTAAGATAATAATCTAAGATAATACAGCTAACAAATCAACACATTTTTGTAATAATGTAGGTAGGGTATTCCAAGGTTGTGCTGTCTCCCCCACGTGTTTAATTTGCACTCATTTTTATGAAAAATTTGAATTTTTGAAGCCTAGTAAATTTTGTATGTTTTCACCCAGCTTTCCAACGTTACGAAACGCAAAGTACATACATGGTTAAGTAAAGAGTCTCATTGATCTTGTTCAACGGCTACCATTTAGTTGCCAAGGAGCTAGAATAAAAGGAATCTTACTAGTCGTTTGAATCAAGCGTGGTCTCCTACCTGCGCAAAAAGATGCGCACGGCACACTTGTGATTATTGCAATCTTTTTGACAAGGCTCACCTATATATTCTTGATCCATTGGGATTTCCTCGTGCGCTGTCATTATAAAAATCATTGTTTTAAACCTTGAGTGTTGCAAACATTGAAGCCGATCCTTTCATACTGATACCAGAAAAAAGGGAACAAACAAAAGTTTGTTAGATAAACGAAATAAAGACTGGTAAACAAAAGATTAGTTTTGTGAACTACGCGCGTGCGCGGAGTTAAAACGCATGCGCCTTTTCGTCATCAGGTGTTATGTGATTAAAGCTACCGGTAGGTCGCTACCTGTTGAGCAGGTTAATAGCGTCACATCATTTCAGCCAGGTCTTTGTATCACATATCAATCATTTTAAGGTAAACACACTTTGATACTGGTCGACTAACCTTCTGTGAAACCCCGGGAACAAAACATGCAGTCCTTGTTTCTATCTTCGCTTCATCAGCAAAAGTACATGTGTAAGGGGCTTTCAACTCGACAACAGCGAAGTCAACAAAGACGACACTGAACAATAGTATTGAATGAGCAACGCAATGACTTTTAACGTGCGTGCGTGCACTTTAAAGTGTGGCACATGTATATTCTCCGCTCTCAGTTGGCAAATCTGCACAGTGCATTTGACCAAGGTCGAAAAATAGGTGTAGACGCATTGACGGATTTCATGTTTTTCCCTTTGATCACCGTGTAGTTTATCTCAGTCGGTGGTTTCAAGCAGAAGATGAAATACCGGAATCGGGCAAAAAACGTGCGCAGAACTTGAACTTAGGTTACTAGACAGCAGTTTTCGTCGAGCTCGCCGTCGTAGATCTTAAAATTTCCTTGGCCAAAGCAGAAGCAAAAAGAAAAACCCTTTTGAAACAATGACTTAATTAAGCGATGCTGTGGCCAAATAAAGCAACGCCGCACTGTTTCCAAGTAACTACACAGAGTTGGAAAGAATTTTATTTCAAATATTTACGCTACATAAATTATATGAAAAAGGCTTATGTATTTATCTTTTGCTCAGTATTGCTTTCGCCCTCAAAGAATTGTTTTAGTTCATTCGATTTCATCTACCTAGCGCTGCTTTGACGGACCAGTTTTGCGGGAGTCTGAGCCATTTGTAAACAGGCGACCCACTAATTTGAAACACTGGTCTTTCTACATGTTGCTAAAAAGAAAAATTAAATAATTTCAAAGTTTTGTGCCTTATAATATCTTTCTACTGAGGGAATTATGCCACCCGAGCTGAGCTGGGAAAGTTTTGAAGCCGGTTCCACAAAAACCACACAGTGTGAGGCCAAGTTGTTCCCTTAAACCCAACGCGGGACACAAGAGAGAGAAAGCGATTAAGCAAACTGCTATTTTTAATAAGAACGTTTACGGTCGTGCTGCCAGTTGACGAGTCTTTTAGTGCCTCGGTGTTAACTACGTTATACCAACCTGCACCAAACATTCAATGGTTTGTAGTAAATCGTCGCAACGTTACGTTCCAGCTGGACACCACGTAGCCCTCCTATGTCGAATTGTGAGGCTGACTTCATTTGAGTCACCGAGAATCATCTTTGAAGGGGGAAAGGGGAAATTTTGTGCTAAATGCTGCAACAGTTTTGTCCTAGATTGTGGCGCAACCATGCACTACAACCAACCTATATCTGATCCCACCGAATCATGAGGGCCAAACGACTTAGTGCGTGGGATACATATGCGTTGCACAAATTCCACGTTGAAAATTTGAGCAGCGCTTCATGTCCTGTGGAATGTTGAAAGAAGCTGTTCTACATGCTGTACGTTGTCGAACCGGAAGATGAAAGATCCAGATGTGTCGTGTGTCGTAGATTGTGACAGTCACCCTCCTTACCGCATAACAACGTTTTTTTACTGGGTTGCCAATATGGTAATCCCAGTCCGAAAATGGGTAAGATTTCTTTGTTTATTTTGTTTTTTTTCCGTGTCGGTAAAGGTCTTGCCTGTCACTCCCCTGCTAAGTGGTGCCTTTGTGCATAGAGTCTTCTGTGCGTATTTTGTTAGGTTTGAGGGGGTTGGGGAAATGCGTAGATTTCTCTGGTGGACACAGGAGAACATTTAATTAACCTGCAATGGCGTCGAAAGTCATTGTAACGCGAATGCGAATCACCTTATAGAGCTCAAGAATGGAACGCCAATGAATAAACAAGACAGTCGGTAAAAAATAAATATCTGGAATCTTAAAAGCAACGAGTAATGGACTTCAACAACAATCTTTCGCCAGTCGAGCCGTAATCAAAGCAGATCAAAGTGAGCTGCATTTCTAGTATTTTATCAAGTGTGATGTTATGTACAACACTGAAACCAAATGGAAAATT
>NC_090894.1:6305165-6325165 GCF_036669925.1 Montipora capricornis
TGAAAACTGAACATTTACTTACTGCTTTGATTTGTTATAAAGGCTAGAAACCCAGAATCCATGTAATAAAATTAATCGGTAGCCTGCGAGCACCTGCTACTAATTGACAGTTGGTGGCAATGCCTCGAGCGTGCTAGAAGAATGGGGCAAAGAAACATACCCCATTTTTCTAGCACAGTGGAGGCATCACTACCAGTACCCAGCTTACAGGCTAATAAGTTGCTATGCATATATGACCTTGCATCACCAAAACGATGTAAGGCAGAATTTGTAGAATTTGAAGCAAAGATCCTTCAGAAGACCAAAAGTCATTTAATAAATGGAACTTTCTCTACACACCTTTCAACATTTCCATTGTTTTCTACTGAATTGCACCACTTTGTAAAACCAATAACAATGAAAATAGCACAGACCAAACTATTTATCCAGGCTAAGGCTGCCACAACGCTGGTTGCAAATTGGAAGTATACCACTCTAAAAAGTTGAAACAAAATCAAAGCAAATAGTAAAAATTTTTACATGTTTGCAAGGTGCCCGTGGAAGAATAAATCGGAGCTTGGAGTGTCAATTTCCTTAGGGGTACACTTAACACAAAAACCCTTGGACTTCATTAAATAATATTTGACAGGGGAACATTTCAGTGATCGACATCTAGATCTTTGCATAGCTGAGAGGCCTTCCAAGGGGGTAGTCTTGTCGCCTTGTCGCATCCTTTTGTGTACCTTTGTCGCCTGACCAGCGGAGGAAATTGTCGCTGTCGTTTTTCGTTTGTCGTTTTTTTTGTTGTCGCTTTGTCGAAATGAAAAATGGATTGTCGTTTTCGCAAATTGTCGCTTCTTTCGTGTCAACTTCTGTCGGCTGTCGGTACTTTGCTAACAAATTGTCGCCACATTTTGACGCAATGTCGCTTGTCACTCAAATCCCTTGGAAGGCCTCATAGCTGTTTCTAAGCTGATTTTGAAAATTTACCTCATTCCATTTGTTTTGATAATGCAGCAAGATTTTAGAAATCCCAGCAATGCTGCTAAAACAGCATTTGTTAAAGCCGAATAAAACACAAAGCTACAGTAAACTTGGTTTCCTGTGACAACCGTTTTCGTCAGTACTTCGAGCTCACCGAACAGAAAACACTGACCTTGTACGTCTGATTCGTACAGTTTTAGAGGAACTAGGACACAACAACCTGCCGCTAGCGCGGCAGCATAAAGAAAATTTTCATAGACTTGACCTCGGTTCATTGTGTCAAGCAAACTCGAAATAATAAATTATTGTATCAGTTTGATGATCTTTAATTGGTCCCCAAGGACATCGCAGATTTATTGGTATGTAGCCTATTTTTGGAATGCTTGATCTTCGGCATTCTTCGGTTAAAATGAAAACGATACTTCGGGATTTTTTCGACTCTCTTTCCAACGACTTTAGACACCAGTCTTTCACGTCCACAGAGGCGAGTGAAAATGGCGACCACTGACAATGGCGTGGTTAGTCAAACAGAATCAAGCGAATATCTGGTCCATCCTGAGGGTAAGAGTTGTGCTTTTACCATTTTAAAAAAACAGTTTTTGTAGTAAAGTGTTTTCAGTCAGTTTAAGGGGTTCGATAAATATTGGAAATGTTCAAATATCTAAAATTGGTTGTGGTTGTGAATTGCAATTAAGATCCTGTACCTAAAGAAAGTGGTATAATAGCCACTGAAGTGGGTGAGGATGCAGAAATGGTCGAAGCAAAGCAAAATGGAGCTTCTCCGGATGAGCTAGAAAACTCCACAGATGCTGCCCTTGCTGAAACAGAAGTCGTCAATGAACAGGAGCTAAAATACTGGAAAGCCGTCAAGGAGAATCCGGCGGATTTCACAAGTTGGACTTATCTGTTGCAATTTGTTGAGCAAGAGGTGTGTTAATTAGGAATTCCCTGCTTGGTTGGTTTTTCAATTTTGTGTTATAAAACTCTTTCAGTCATGTTACGCGAAAATTTACAGCACTGTGTTTTAGTCATGTGATAAGCTTATCACATGACTAAAACACAGTGCTGTAAATTTATAAGTTGAGGTGGAAAAGGCAAGGAAAGAAATTATTGCGTAAAGTTGGTCCAATTTCCAGCGGATTATCTGTCTTTCACTTCTCTGTACCATAAAAACCTGGCTATGTTACATTTAATGTTGTGCATGCTTGGAAATGCTCAATGATAATACATTCCAGGAGCACTATTTTTAAATTCTGACAAATCATTAATTCTCTTTGTTTCTGAAGGATAATTTTAGCCTGTTTGCTTGGATAAAACCATGCAAGTCAATCAGCATATGTTGGAGGTTAAAACTCTTTGATTTGAGATGTACTTTCAGCTTTAATTGTTTTTAGTAAAAGATAGGTCCTTCGTGATTGATGCCTTCTAAGAATTTTGTTTTGTCCTCTCAGAACAAACTGTCTTCAGCACGACAAGCTTTTGAAGCCTTTTTCAAGCGTTATCCTTATTGTTATGGATACTGGAAAAAGTTTGCTGACATGGAGAGAAAGAATGGAAACATTGACAGAGCGAAAGAGGTATCTAAGGTGCAAAAAGAGCAATGTACGAGGCTGTGCTCTAATGGCGCCCGGTTGCCTGAGGCGACTAACATTTGGTTTCGGGCGAGTGAGAAAAATTACCCAGTCGCCCACCGGGCACTCTGGCTTATTGTATTTCTACATGTAGCAGATAAGGCGGCTAAAAATTTTAATATGCTAGTGGTTACAGTTTATAAAACTCTAAGAAAATGTTTTTTCTTCATACGAAACAATCGGTTCAAAGGCCGTTCCACATGATTTCACATGCAACATAATCAATGACTTTGCACGTGACGGGCGGCGGTTGCCCGCACAAATTTTGATTTTTTGTCAACAAATGGCTTTAGATTTGGAACGTGGAGTTTGGCATTTTCTTGGTTGTGGTTTTAAAAAAAAGAGTTGTTACTTCTGCTCTGACAGCGGTAAAGCGCATCTGCTACGCCTGCTTGGCTAAAATATATTAGGTTACGGTTGTTTTTCTCCTGTATATGAAACAACGAAATAAATAAAGGGAAAGTTATCATGTTATTTGTTGCTGTTTTAGAAACAGAGCAATCCCGTGTTGTCTTTGAGTGTCGTGACAAATCATCGGGTGCCCTAAACAAGTAACGCTGTGATTGGCGCTTCAACCAAATCCATAAAAAGCTCATTCCACTAAACATTTTACTGATAATATAAGGAAAAATACTTAAATTCGGTCCTGTAGCAATGATTTTTGTCCAGATCAAGATGACTTGCTCAAAAAATTAAAATTCATAGCTTTTGGGCCAGGGTGGTTTCATTGTTTCATGCCAGTTTTCACAAAAGCTCCACAGGAATCAAGAGGCATTGATTCGTGTTTTGAAAATTTATTTTCAGCCCAACTAACCAGTAAAAAGGTTTAGCTGTATTAGACCCAAACGTCTTAACATAAACTTGAAAGCTTTAAACCCTTTAAACAAAAACAGAGCTACTGCATTTTCTTTGAAAATTTGTTGCAGACACAATACTCAATTCCATCTAAGAGGAAAAAAACCAGCCTTCAGGGCTTTCGGTAACTTTTGAAGTACATGTAGATGCCTGGGCAAATCAGTGTAATCGGCGGTCACTTTTGTCTTTAACAAGGGTTTGAGTGAAAATCAAGGAATAGTAGCCGGCAGTGAGCGACAAATTTCTGACAAACAGGCGGCCGTATATTGCCAGTGACCAGATTCTAATGAAACCCCTGAGTCTTGAAATGTTGATTACAAGCTTACCATCATGCAAAAATTGATTAACCCATTCATCTCTGAAGCTACCCCCATTGACACAGAAAATAACATCAGAGAGAGTACAGTCTCTCTCTCACGATTGAAAAGGTCAATCACTTTTGGGTTTAATGAATTATGAGTAGTCCTGTTTATTGTCCTTTGTGAATGACTCTGCCAGCAAAATCTGTTTGAGACTGACTGTTCATAAACTAGCTTTTAGCCACATTTACACTTGTGTATTCTGCTTAGATCAGAAGCTTGAGTTGTCATTGATACTTGATATCAGCTTTCACTCAATATGCTCAACAGTATTCATTGTAGTGTTTTTTTTTTTTTTAAACAGAAGTTTGTGTTAAGGTTTAGGCAATTTTCAAACTTGGGTCTTCGATCTCCATGGCCCATATGTTGGTGACAATGTTCTGTAAAAGCTACTGATATTCAAAATATGGGAAAATGCTCAGTAGTGGCAAATCAGTAATTATTATTATTATTAACCCATTGACTCCTGGGGGTTTCCCATTGACGAGTAAAATAATCTGGCCGGTTTTGGACAGTTAATTAGGTGTCAACGGGTAAACGTGACACTGTTATCGGACATTAACAATAGAAAGCCAACAAGTACAGTCATGTAAGTCGGGTGATGCATTTTCAATTCTTGGCTGTGTTGTCTGTTGGTTTTTTATTTTACCAAAAACTGGTCACCTGGTAAACTTCCTGGTCGTCTGTGCGTTGATATTTTTCAGGTTTTTGAAGGTGCCATCTCTGCTATTCCTCTCAGTGTGGATTTATGGGTACATTATCTCAACTTTGCTTCTCAGACAACCAAGGGTCAGATTGATGGCCCAGAACTCATGCGAAGGTAATTTTTGTCAGCTTCGTCAAACCAAATACTGACAATAAATATCTGCTCTCCAGGGGATCTGTTCTTCGCATCAAGGAATATCAAGAGAATAAATTGGTTTTGTTGACCTAGCACCGAGCATACGCGAAAGGATTTCTCAGCATTGATGAGTGTGTTGTGTTAGAACTTTGAACGCTTTGTGTTTGAATTTCTGAATTTCAATTTGTTTTAATAGTTCATCTAATCCCCACATGTTGTTATACCATATGTTTTTTGTTAGTAACTGCAGTTAGGTTGGTAGTGGGCGTGGAAACCCATGCTTGCCTCCTCAGGTCAATCGGTATTGGGTTCTTTACTGATGGAAAAGGTATTTTCATGCTTCAATCCATTCAGTCCTGTTTCAATTTTGTTCAGTCTAGAAGTTAGTGCACTGCATCTTCAGGAAGGCTCTGTTTAATTTTCTCTTGTCTTGTGTTTCGTTTTGTAGTTTGTTTGAGCGAGCTGTATCTTCTGCTGGTGAAGAGTTCCGAGCGGACAAACTGTGGGATGCCTACATTGAGTGGGAAAAAAGCCAGGGTCAACTTCAAAGAGTTACAGCTTTGTATGATAGGGTCTTCAAGGTTCCAACCCAAAATTACAGCCAGCATTTTGAAAAGTAAGATTTTTGAGAGCAAAATGATCATTTATTTCATTCATAGAGTCCTTTCCCAGGGTTCTTGTAAAGAGCCAGTAACCGGTTATTTTTACTGGCAATTCAAGCAAATGCTACCAGGTTTTCTCCTAGTAAATTCTCGAAATTGTCCTGTTTAAAATGCACAAACTCAGTGCATTTTGATAAACTTCCCCATTGACTCCCGGGGGTTCCCCATGGACGAGTAAAATTGTCTGGTGTTACACAGAGTAAAATACTAAGTATGGCGAGTTCAGGCCGGCTTGTGAGTCAAAGGGTCAAAGCATATTCTTTCCATGTTGGAATGTTATTGCCTCCACTGTACATAACCTGCTGAAGAAATTAGCAATGCAAGGTTTCAGACCAAACCAGGAAATCGATGTCCACCATGTTTGCTTTCCAATCCTATCCTGGCCAGTCCAAGGTCCCATCATTCCTTGAGACACTTTGACAGCTAAAGAGTCTCTCTGAATTTGGTTTTCAGCCAAAAGAGGATCATTATTTTGTTTATAGAGACGTTTATTTACACTGAATACATTTTGCTTAAGTTTTGGGCCAAGAATCGCGGGTGTGACTTATACATGAGTCCATTGCCTTCAGAGGGAGTAAACTGGCTTGTAGGGGTCACAAATTGAACTGAAAACCTTCAGTAACTAAAGATTAAACATAATATTATTGAAACCTGTTGTTGATCACTGCTTTTGGTAGAAGTTGTGGCTCCTAATATAAAGGAGCAATTTGTTTGCATCTTCAGGTTCTAGAGCCAAATCTTGCTCGGCAGTAATTATTCCACCTGTTTCATTTGCACTTTGTTTGAGCAGTTAAACTCTAACTGGCATGGAATCTCCATTCCTCTGCACAGCTGCTTGCAATGTCGTCTGTGAGCGATCACCTCAACACTGATTTCTGATTTTCACATGGTTCATATGGGATAGAAATCTAGCACTTCACATTACACTCTAGTCAATTAACTCTGTTTAAAATATAAGTGCTTCACGGCCAACGTTTGTATAAACGTAACCTTTCCTTGTACCCATTGATTAGCCATTGATTTTTACCCGTTTAACCCATCGACACCCAGGGGTTCCCCATTGATGAGTAAAAATTCGTCTGGCGTTAGACAGAGTAAAATAGTCTGGCCGGGTTGGACGTCAGGTGTAAAACCACAAGGTGTAGACAATAATCCTTGCTGCATGGTACTTTCAAGTTAGATAATTCAGTTCATGTTTTTTTAGGTTTAAACAGCACATCAACTCAAACCCTATAGCTGCAGTGCTGTGCACAGAAGAATTGCTGAAGCTCAGAGCAGAAGTGGCAGCAGCCCCACCTGGTTTAACATCTGCAGATGCTGAACCACTTATCAGTGTATCTCCAACTTCCACAAATCCACCTGGTAAGAGTAGTAAGTGGTAGGTTGTGTGGTTTCGCATCATTGTCCTTTTTGTGATGTCAAATTGTTCAGGTAAACTAACAGTGGGTTTGTGTTTGTGTTCAAACACCAAATTATTGTACACCTAAAATGCGGGAGGTGGTTCTTTTATCTTTGAGCAGAGCGAAACTGTAGGCTATTTTGTTGGTTAATCATTTAGGTGATGAAGATGCTGATGAAGTTGCTCCTGGTACAGAGACAGCTCCTGGCACAGAAAGTGCAATGACTACCCACGTGAGTTGGAAGACTTCTTCCAAGATCATTTTGAAAGCCTATAATCCAAATATTTTGTAGAATGTTTGTTCATGAACATCTTGAGTCTGAGTTGTGTTATTGATAACACAAAGAGCTTTTACTGTGTATCATTAGCCGAAGAAACTTGTCACCGAGTACCATTATCATCATCATCATTATTATCATTATCATTATTATTATTATTATTATTATTGTACTTTTTTTCTGAGTTTGTTTATCCAAGCCATGTTCAATCCCTGGTATCGTGGTTGCTTCAGGCACAATGTTGACAAACTTACCACAAGTGATATAATCTCAAGTACATTTGAAAACCTTTTCGAAAGATCTTCATTTGTTCAAACAGTAACTGTTAAGACTTATTGTGGCATTGTCTCTTATTGTTGTGAGGGAAAGGTGCTACAATTTATGTAAAGGGAAATGTTATTGTGGCACAGAAAAGAAAACCAGAATTCTTGTGGGTCCCTGGTAGTCAATCACTTGTTTATTAATGTTGCTAGCACTTTGATACTTGTGCAGGGTCTCTGAGACTTCAAGAATTACCCTTAAGTGAAGTTTTTGGTGCTATCTTTGTAGGATGATGCTGAGACAGTTGCCATTCGTGAGAAAGTGATTGCAGCACGGCAGAAGGTGTTTAATGTTCTAGAAGAAGAAATACGAAAACGGTGGACATTTGAGGAATCTATAAAGAGACCCTATTTCCATGTCAAGCCTTTGGAGCGTGTTCAGCTCAAGAACTGGCGTGAATACCTTGACTTTGAATTAAGTAATGGAGACCACCGACGGGCTGTCATACTCTTTGAGCGTTGTGTCATTGCCTGTGCTTTGTACGAGGACTTTTGGCAGAGATTTGCATCTTACATGGAAGGGCATAGCATAGAAAAGTGTCGGCATGTCTATGAAAGAGCCTGCACTATACATCTGCCAAGAAAACCCACAATCCATTTGGCTTGGGCTGCATTTGAGGAAGAGCAAGGTAAAACTCGTATTAGAGATTATACATGTAGATGTATGCATCACTTAATTTTATGAGAAACAGCAATTAATGTCAAACTTACACTTGCATGTTGGCCCAAAAATAGAAGAAATTTGTTTGAAATTTCTATCAATAAGAAAAGTAAATACTGTAAGAGAATGAAATGCTTGTAGTAAAAGGAATAATAAAGTATTACATGTTTATGAATTATTTTATCGTGCACAAAACAAGAGAAACAGAAGAAAAGAGAGAGAAGCAAAGAAAGAAGTGGTATATTGATTCACTGATGTCCAGAAATGCTTGTAATTAGATGCACAGTCATTTATCTTTTCTTTGGGAGGGGAGTCCAGCAGGCACTTTGACACATTGATCCAAGATACGAGTGATGTTGAAGTTGGCGATAAAAGAGGATACCTCATGCAGAGATGACATGGTCAGGGAAAAACAAACATTTTTCAAGTTCAGGGAAAAGTCAGGGAATTATTTTTGTAAAAAGGCAGGGAAATTCTCAAAAATAATAATGTCAAGGTCAGTGAAAAGTCAGGGAATTTTATTGTTGGTAAACAGTTAACAAGATTTTGCACACAAAATCCTGTGAAAAGCGCAAAGAAATCTAAAACGACAAGGAAAAATTAATATTGATGGTCTTCAAGAGAAGCTGAAGCAAACATAATTATTCACGTAATTAAAGGTCAGTGAAAATAAGAATTGTTTACAGGTCAGGGAGAAGTCAGGAAATTTTTTTGTTACTGATGGCCTGTCGTGACTGTGGTCAAAACCAGCATGCATTTAATTCCTTGCATTTCTGGACTTGAATGAAGGAGGTAGTTTCTACAGAAACTGTGGTGCTGCGTCTGTGGGAAAGTAGTATACCCTTCTGACGGAGGGCTAATGCTTGAAACGTCAGCTTTTAGAATCTCTGTATGGTGGCCAATTTACATTATCAACTCTGTTCAACTTGATAAAACCAAATTCCTGGACTTAGCCTGATTTGGTTGGTTGTCACTCTCCTTGATTAATTGATGTGTTTAAAACAGGAAATGCTGCTAAAGCATCAGAGATCCTGGCTGAGTTAGATAAAGTTGTACCAGGCATCATTATGGTGAAACTGAAGCGAATAAACCTGGAGAGGCGAAGGAAAAACTTTGATGTTGTGTCTTCTCTGTACGAAGAGGCTATAAATGAGACAAGTGATCAGGAGCTGGCCACGTTTTTTTCCATTAGATACTCAAGATTCCTTGCAAAGGTATTTGCTGTGGGAAATTTTCCATTTTTCTACAAGAGTGGCCAAAAAAGAAATTTTCGTGCAGCATAAAACAAAATAACATTTTTTTGGTAAGATTGAACAGCACAAGCTTTGGAAAAATGTTACGAGAGGTCACTTGTTGCAGGAAAGGGAAAAAAATTAATGTGCAGTACTATTAATCATAAAGAGCACTTCAAGAAATATATATTTATAATTATATACATGTATATAAAGTGTCCAAAAACTATTTTGCAGAATGTGCTTGAATCAATTAGTCAAAATGCCTACCGGTACTACTGTTTTTTTTAATCACAACTTTCAGATACTAAAATGTCATGATTGATTCCTTAGTACTTTTAAATGTACATGTCGGAGTTTCTGATACAAAGCGAAATGTACTTGTTGCATTAATTTTGTAAAGAGGAATCAAAGTCATTTAGATCATCTTTTGAAACGTTCTTGTGAACCAGATTGTACTTCTGGAGGCAAAAATCTCTGCTTCTTACATGCATATGTATTTGTGTCTGTGTGGTTCAGTTGTAGCCATGAATGTGTCATTGCCTTTGTCACCAGCAAAAGTCGTTTTTGTTTAAAAAATGCTCTAGGTCATGGGTAATGTGGACAAGGCACGAACAACATTAAAAGCTGCACTTGAGAAGGATAAGGTAATTAATCCATTGACTGTTGTTTGAGGCAGTGGCTGGGTAGATGTGAAGGAACAGTAATTAGGTAATAAATTAGAGGAATTTGGTATTGACTATACCAAGAAAGGCAACCCATTCAGCTAGTGATTTGATCAATTCTGTGACTCTTCACTCGTTCCCTGTTGCCAATAGCAAAGCATTGTGCTTTTTTAAAATTCCTTTTGCTTATAACAGTAAGGGAAAAATTATTGCAAGATGCTACATTCTACTTAACTGTTTTGGCTTTATATTTTAATCCATGAGATACAGTACTGCTCGAAACTATTTGTGCATTTGCCGCGGTTCTGACTAGGTGAAACCGCAGGTTCAATCCCCAGTTTGACCGAGGTAAAACCTCGTCTACGGTAACCGAAAGCCGAGGTTTTACCTAGATTTTTTCCGGTTGATTTACGCCGCGGTTAAGAGAGGGCGCAGTATGCTAAAGAAATCTGCATATTTTTGCGGATCAGTCGCAGCGATAATTAGTATGCGTATTTGCCGTATTTACAATCTACGAAGTTTGGCACATTCGATTATAATAAATTAAAGTCGCATTCATAAAGCGTTGATCGTTTTTCTTTTTCTAGCAAACGAGAAGATTTCTAAAAGTTGTTCGAAATCTGTTTAATACAGATGTTATAAAGATCAGCAGAAATTCTATCAAGAAATTTACACGTGTTTGGGAAAACTCGTCTTAACGGTGACGCTGCTCATCTAGCGGCCGGCCTTGAAAGATACGTGAAAGTCATTTCGATCTTAACGCCCGAAAGAAGAAAGAAAACGATTAACTTTAAAATTAATTGTAAGCAGTTAGAGCAAAGTGGCTCTTCATTTGTTACAAACTTGTCAAGCAGTTTGAATCGAACAGCGTATTTCTTGAGCTATCGCTCTCGCTTGCTTTGTGGAAGCATGCAGCTTAGTTTATTTACGTTTTAACTAGCCTAATTGGCAGAGGCTTAAACTCGTCTATTGTGTGGTCATTGAAGCATTAATTTAAGTTAATATTACTAATTCAGAGGAATGAATATTTGTGAATTTCAAGCTCAACTGCTGAATGACTTGCCATTTATTAAATATTTTGAATCAGAAATGATCGTAATTAACGCGCGACAAGGAGTGGTCAGGAATTGCTTAAGAAACTTCGCGAATACAGTTACGGTTCTTCTCTTGTGTAATCTTTAAGTCATTACATGTTGTAGTAAGGTTTAGTTCAAAGTTAGAGCTTTTCAACAACTATCCCGTAAACATTTCTATTTGGACCGGACGCAAAATTTGAAGCGCTTTTTATTCTAAATATACATATTTCCTGTCGGACCAGTTGCACTGGCGGCGACTTAAGTTACGCATAATCCAAACAGTTTTTTAAAAAGAAATGTCCTTTTACCCCTTTCGAAGAACTGTTGATGATGATAGCGGAAAACTTACAAGTTATTAAACATAAAGATCTAAGAATTAGGCATCATGAAAGGTTATCAACATTCTCTGTTCTCAGCTGTAACGGCACAAATGAGATGAACATATTTAACAGTGCGTTGCGTTGCGTTGCGTCGGTGCTGTGAAAAACAGCTTGGATATTCATTCTTTACCTTGGGGAGCTAGGTGTGATAATATTAAACAATGCTTTGCAAAGTACCATTGTTTTCTTGCGGCACATTACCGCAATTAAGTCGGCCGCGGCATTCGGTTGCTTTCGTCTTTGCCTCGGTTGCGGTTTTCGTCCAAGCTAGGTGATTTCGCGGTAAACACTATCGGCAAAGACGAGGTATTACCGCATGCAAATGCACTAATAGTTTCGAGCGGTACTGTATGATTGCAGTTTTTGAATTGAGGAATCACAGGAATGATAGCCACTACCTCATTTTGGTATTAAACAACTCCTGTTATTTAATCGAGGAGTAAATCCTTCGCGAAAGTTGAAGCGAGTATGAATAATTCACAAGGTTTCACTTCGGTGATTTTGGGAGAATCGAGGATCGAGTTTGATTTCAAGTGAATAAGAGTCTCGATCCTCGATTCTTGGGAGGATCAAGTCAAGACTGTCAACTTATTTTTGCAGGGTACTGTAGCAAAATAATTAATGCAAGGAGTTGTGCAACATGGACTGTGTATTTCCTTAAAACCCTTTAGTTCTTCTCCCTTTAAGTAAATGTGGGTCTATTTCTGGTTAGGATAATAAGAGGTTGTACCTTCAGCTGTTGGACTTGGAACTTGGTACATATCCAGTGAATGAGAAAAGAGTGGAAGAAGTGTTTGAGTTGGTCAAGGAGAGTGAGTCAGACACAGAGATCAAACAGGGATTCTCTCAAAGGAGAGTTGAGTTCCTGGAAGATTTCAGTTTGGACATAGCAAGCATAATGGCTGCGCAAGAAAACCATGCAAAGTTATACAAAGGAAAGTCAGCTTTGGTCCCCTTGACTGGTAGAAAAAGGTCGCAAGAAGGAGACGGGTATGCTTTTAAAGCTTGTGTTATTCCAGCGAGTTTGTCATAATTATTGTATTGTACAGTTCCTGGGAATTTGTTGGATCTCATTTCCATCATATTTATATTAAAGGGGTTATTTTTTAGGCAGCCTTTTGCTAGTGGAGGTGTCTGTGTAGTGGCTCTTCGCCCGTTCCCTGCTGCCGACAAAAATAGCATTTTGCAACTGCAAGGTCCTTGTTGGTTATTACTGTGGCCATATTTGCAACCTGGTAATATTTTCTTCTTGATTAGCATAATAATTATCATAACCTGACATCTTATTGGGAGGGTTGCTAGAGCGAAATAAGGGCAATTTGATGGAAAGGGGCCAGTTTGGTTTTGTTTAAGCTTGTTTCCAGCCTATTTGCATCCATTTCTTGCCTGTTCTTCAGAGCATTAATTTTGTGCTCATGACTAAGGAATTTGAATGAAATAGCAACACCAAAATGATTTTTAGGTTGCAAGCATTGGTTTAAGCTGTTAAATGTATCTAACTTTCACTTATTTCCTACCTCGGATGTCAAGTCGAAGGTTGCAAAAAGTGAGGAAGTAGTGGCTGATAGCAGCCAACAAGTTACAAGCACACCCATAACAGGTGCCGAGGCCTACGATACATCATACTCCTCAGCGGCTGCTGCCTACTCTGCCAGTATGTCAGCCTACAGCTATGCTGCACCTTCACAGAGTCAGTGGGCTGCGTACTCATCCTATAATGCAGCACATCCAGTAAGATTTGATTTTTCTTCACTTGTAGATAGTGGAAGCTGAGGGCATTAAGTCTTAAAAATGTGACCTTTCACGCGAAAAGGGGGCTTATGGATTTCATGGTGAACCGTGAAATAAATTTCACGGTCACGGCTCGCGAATTTACTATTTCACTCCGTGAAATTGAAATTTCACGGTAAGTTCACTGTTGCTCCAATTCTTTTCACTCTGCTGAGTGAAAAAGTTCACGGCGTGGAATCGAAGACCATGAAAATAATGAAGTCACGTCGTGAACTCACTTATGTTCACGCCGTGAAATTGTTGCAACGCCATTTAGAATAACAGGAAAATTCGTGGTCTGGTTTTGGAATTAAAATTGCGGTAAACAAGATAAACAATGTTTTGCGTCGGAAATCGAATAATGGTATTTATATCTTCTCTTGTGTGCAAAGGTTTAAGTTTTTATGGGGCGCCGTTTCGTTATTTTCGGCGAAATCGAAGTTGGTACGATTGTTTTGCTTTGTTGATGGCACGACGATCTGTAATGTGGATGGATGCAAGTCAGTTCGATCGAAAGTTGTTTCGATCGAAGTCGTTTCGATCGGCAAAAGTCGATTCGATCGAAGACAAGAGTCAGTTCGATCGAAGACTGTAACTATTGCTTAAGTGTATTGAACTTACTATTTATCAAATCTGTTTAAAAATATTCCCTCATACAGTTAACTTCGGAGTTGTGGAAAACACATTCTTGAACCTTGGTCTTCAAGGAACATGACCGCCAGTCGTCTGTTTCCATTTCCTCAGCAAAGTTAGTGAGTTACACCAAAACGCGCATTAAACCTGTTGGGAAGTGTGAGTTGCCTTGTTGGGTGCGTGGGGAAGAGTATCAAGTTTGTTTTCAAGTTGTTGATTGAAATTATGTGCCCCTCTTCGATCGAACTGACTCTTGCCTTCGATCGAACTGACTTTTGGTTTCGATCGAAACGAACATCGATCGAAACGACTTTCAATCGAAACGACTGGTCAACGGTCAAAAATACGCAATGAAATTGACATCCCCGATGTGGATCTTAAATCCCTTCTGCGGTTTTAACCGGCCTCAGCTAATTTATGGGAACATTTTTGCCGCCGTCGGCCTGCATTCTTGATTTTTGCTCAAGCTTATGCGGTTTAAAAGTAACACGAGAAAGTTACTGGTTACTGTACAGGGCATGACAAGTTTCATGTTTACGGAATTCTGTGCATGCAAATGAAAGGCGAACATTTCGTGCGAAGAGTACAACATCCAAAAAGATGTCATTAATTTCCACTTCGATGAAATACAAACCTTGACGAAAATGTTCAGAAAATCTTGTTACAAGTGCTGGCAAATTTTGGGGACTAATGTTGTTCGATTTTGTCGTACAAATTATGCGCTGCTCGCATAACGAAAGTATTCGTAATACGTTTGGATTTTAAGGGAAATTTTGAGCGGTTAGTCGCACCATTTGGCGCACTTAAAAACATACTATAAAGCGAGTTGCTGTGATTTTCCAAGTTGCCCCAAAGATTAATTCTCATAATTCATTTTCTGCTTGGCGATCTCGAAAAGATGTTTGGATCACTGCTCGTCCTTGCCGGAAAATGCTCAGTACTCACATGCTCGCAAAATCCATTCACCGGCATGCATGTTTCTTCGGTTAAGTTTAAGTCAACTTTTTGGTAGACAAAAATTAATGAGCATCAAAAGGTTCACGTCAATGGTTCTTTCACAGTCGAAATCTGCCAGAAACACAAAACCAACGTATTGATACTGAAATTAATTAATTTTGAAGAGTTTTTTTATTTCCACGGCGTGAATTATTTCACGCCGTGAATTATTTCACTACCCGGCGTGAACTAGTTCACGGTGGTATGATAAATTTTCACGCCGAGTTCACTCTGTTTTTAAGGAATTTCACGGAATTTCAGCTTGCTTTATATAATTTCACGGTTGTCTCCCGTGAAATCGGCATCATCGTGAAATTTTCATAAGCCCCCTTTTCGCGTGAAGGGTCACAAATAATAACTGGTTTCAGTTTGCCAACTAAGTTTGTCTTAAACAAGTTGCTTGGCAACAGGACAATTGAATATAAGAGTCCTGGGAAGGATTCAAACCTTTGACCTTTGACCTTTGTAACCTCGGTCTGATGCTCTACATGCATGTATCCATTCCACTACAAGAGAGAAGTTAGGCTGTTTATCTGTAGGGTCTACAATGTTGTAAACTTCAAATTTTGTGATGCAACATTCAGTTGTACTCTAGTCGTTTGCCAAGCAAAGGTGTGTTACAGTTGTAGAAGTCGGTCTTACTGGTTACTCAAGTATGCTTCACTCTTTTTAAAGTCTTGTGGGTGTCATCACTATCTTAGTGTACAATAGCATTCTCAATTGCAACCTAGAGGGCTTGACATGCACTGCAAGACCAGCTGATTGCCACTTGGTGTGAGCAACCTATGCAGTAGCACCATGATCATTAGCACCGTTTAAGGTTATGGTAGACCTTCATGGATGGCCTTAGGTGCAACATCCATAAACTATACATCAGTTGAAAGGCTATGAAATGCACTGCCCAGTAAATATGTTTTTTACCGGGTACTTAATCGAAAGAAGAGTGGGGCCCAAGAATCTTGATCGACCAATGTCTCTCTGATCGAATTTGTTGGGTATCAAATTTCAATGCAAACGGAAGCCTTCTGTATGATGTCGTTCACAAGGTGTTTATCATCAAAACTGTGTGAGGCTTTTTTGATGTTCTGATTGGTTACCTTAGAAAATTTCGTTTCAAATATGCCTATCAAAAATTTGCTAATAAAGCTAAAATCGAAGGCCATTGTAGGAGTTCAATTTTGAAAAAAAAATGGAAATCTCCCACTTGGTATTTTAGGTTGGTATCTTGGGAGTCCTCAGGCCAAATTTCTGGACAATCAGTTGAATTTTCATACCCTATCAATTAATTTTGCTTAAAGAGGATACACTTGCATAAAAACTAAATAGGAATTAGGTATTGACTATGTCAAGAAAGGCAACCCATTCAGCTAGTGATTTGATCAATTCTGTGACTCTTCACTCGTTCCCTGTTGCCAATAGCAAAGCATTGTGCTTTTTTACAATTCCTTTTGCTTATAACAGTAAGGGAAATTTATTGCAAGATGCTACATACTACTTAACTGTTTTGCCTTTATATTTTAATTCATGGCTAAGAATTTCAGTTTTTGAATTGAGGAGATATTTATGTTTTTCAACTACTGTAAACATGCACAGACAAGTCACACCTTTTTCCCAAAAATCATTGCTAGAAATCAGAGGTGTGGCTTATCAGAGGGAACATTTGAAAAGGGCTGCTTCTGGTGTCAGGGTTTTCAAGCAGCCTTTTTGGCATTGGACATGGCCATGTAGTGGTCCTTTGCTAGTTCCTGCTGCTGATAAAAAAGGCATTAATTTTTTCTTCAGAACCTGTCAGTTTGTTGTAGTTTCTCAATTGGTATTCTATCTGCTATAGTTATTTTCCTGACTGACTGTTTATGAGACATCTCAGCCACACTAGTTTTCGGTGATTCTTTGCTTACAGTGTATTGCATTTGTGGGATCCAGGTTTTAGAATTGGAAAGAATATCTTGGGGCTTAGACCATTATTTTCTTTTTGCCTTTTTTCCTAAGGCCAATCAGTCACCCTTAGTTTTTAAAAAAACCTCTTCACTTTGTCTTCCAGAATGCTTACAATAACTACAGTCAGTGGTATCAACAGTATGGTGCAGCATATGGCCATGCACACCAACAGTAAAAGACACGGTACACTGTAGCGCTTGTGTTAAAAGTGGTAAGCAGGTTCAATGGATGTGTGGATGTTCGGTGTGGAAATGCTGGAAAGTGCACTCGAAGACAGTCTTACTGAGAGACAAAGACTAAACAGAGCTCTGTTCTCCATTCGTACATGAAAGCTATTTCACTGTTGACCTAGAAATCATCAGCTTGTGATTCTCTTTGTGTTAATCTGCATAATTATGTTAACGAGACATTTCTCTTGTACCCTTAATTCACCTATTCACTTATTTTCTTTTCCTTACATAAGGATTGTGGGAAAGTATTGTAAAAGCCATCTTCTTTGAAAGATGGCCATTGCAGTGGCTCGTATGCAGTCTTTAAGGCAAAAGATCAAATCTTGGGAGAATTATCACACGATATGTATCGGGAAAACAAAATGTTCAAGCTGATAAGGTCCATTTAGGGGGTGAATCCACGGGAGGGAGAAAACCATTATCATGAAAGACCCCAGGCTCCAGTTTTTAAAACTATGAATAGCACTGTCTGCCGGATAAATCACTATCTTGTGGATAAGTCATAGCAAAACCAATATCGGTCTTAACCCTGAATCTTCCATCTAAGAATATCAAACTGGAAATAAGATTTAACAATAATAAAAATGTTCCACTGAAAGTGCAAAAGCTGTCATGTTAGTTCACTAAAACACCACTTGTCAGAATATCAGTGTCGTGCTACCTGACAAAAATAATGCAGACGTTTGGGCATGCTCTGGCATTTGAACGTACTCTATTTAAAGCTTTAAGAGGGGAAGCAAGCTAGATTTGCATTAGTTTGTAAATTTGGAAATAAGAAAATGATTTGGAGTGTTAAATGAGTGTTTATGTGGTGAAACTGAGAGAAAAGTGTAGAACAGTGGTCTTGGGGACCTCTGAAGACAAATTCCCATAATCCTGCCAGTGGTCTTGAAGCCCAGCACAAGTCTATGTAACTACCTTTTCAAAGACGACCTCCACAACGGCTGCATCCAGAATAGCACATTGCGATGTCCACAGGAACTGTCCCATTATGTTTAAGAATAAATTTTGCATCTTATTTTCAACCAAAGTAAGAGGTAGTGGTAGAGTACAAGCATTCTACTTTTAGGTTAGAGTAAAGGCAGTGGTTTTCCTTTTTTCGACGTTCAGAGGTAAGGGGACATTTTTGTCGTGCCAGTTGTATGTATTTCTCAGCACAAGTGGTGTTAAAGTCTGGTAGAAGAGTAAGGGGTCACTGTGCTACTTGTGAAAATAGTGTCCATGTGGTAGACCATAATTATTTGTATTCTCAGTATTGAACTGGAACTAGCTGGCAATGGAGACTAATGTGGGGGAATGTATCAAAGTATTTGCATTTGAAAAGATTCCCCCGCAGTAGCCTCCTTTGCGAGTTAGCTCCAATCCAATACTGAGAATACGAATATAGTCCATTGCCAGCATTTTGTGGACATAATTTAAGTACTATCTTCCCTACAATAGAGCTTATTCGCTTGTGTGTTCAGCAGCATTGTTTTGCAACCAAAGCAAAGAGATAATTCTTTAAAATACAGTTTATTTTGTGGTTCAATTTGTGATGACTTGTATTGGTTGGCACACCAATGCAACCACAACTTAGTTTTGTTTTGGTACACCTGTAAGTCCACCATGTTGTATGCATACACTCTCGATAGTCCATTATTGTAAATGGCAGCAGAGTAAATATTCCTCAATAATACTTGCTTGAATGGAAGGAAGCTTTTCAAGCCTTGCTACAATGTGCAAATTAAAAGGAATAATTGTTTCAACCAAAATGTAGCCAGTATGTCTAATTTACATTTAAGATACAGAAGAACAGATTGGCCACTAATTTTGCATGTGAACTGTGATAGTAGGGACAAACTTGGCAAGCCATTTGGCACTCAGCTTTTACAAAATCAATTATTTGGGGTCATAGGGAGCAAACAAGTGCTTGGCCTTCCTTCCTTCCTTTAGAGAGCTTTATCCAGGCTCCAGTTGTTTAAGCCACTATCTAGTTTTTAAAACTTTGCTGTGCATGCAGGACACAAAAACACATTTATTTTGACACATTGGTACCACTCGAAAGTGGATAAAGTTTAGTTGTGTCCTATTGAACAACTGTGTTGGCTTATTTTGTAAATAATATCAAAGACTCTTATCACATATTTCAGTCACATTTAGAAAATCAAATCAGTGGCTTGATTTTATCAGTGGTGTGGCCTTGGAATAAAAGTCAAACCTTTTAAACATGTTCATTTTAGTGTTGTATTTTGAATAAATTAGTTTTGTTTTCTAGTTGTGTGCTGTGGTTGTTTTGATCTAGAGAATATCAGTCATTTTCTGGCTGATTTTACAAAATTCAACATTTGGTTTTACCATACACAGTACAAGAGGTTTTGTGCTCTAACAGCGACTACAATTGCTGCAAAAAGAGGCTTCGGGTAGCCTACAGTTTGTTCAAAGGATTTTTAGCCAATTTTTTTAATGCATTGACTCCTGGGGTTTCCCTACTGATGAGTAAAATTGTCTGGCGTTAGACAGCATAAAAGACTGTTAAGCCGGTTTAGGTGTCAAAGGGTTAAAGTTCATAGTATTAATTAATCCATGGTTCTATATCAAGCACATTTTCCTCCTGATTTTCATTTTAACTTAACCACAACTTATGTTACATTAATAATTCATAAACAAAAAAGACGAGAAGGTCTGTTGTATTAATTAATCCATGGTTCTATACCTGGCACATTTTCCTTCTCATTTTCATTTAACTTCTGCTTTTAAAAGCCTTGTTCTACAAAAATGAATTTGAAGTGAATGCCCGTATTCAGTAAGCAGTTTACAATACTTCAGTCACTGCTGTCTCACATCTACATTGTACAAACTCTTCCTCACCTTTCCTTGTATTTCATACTTAACCAAGGTGCAACTTCGCAGCAGTTCAGATCTGTGATAACAGCTTTTAAGACCTCTACCATGCCACTATATTTGACAAAGCAATATTAATTTTGAATGGCAAGCTTTGCCATCCAGCAGCTGTTTTCCACATAAATCTCAGTAAATTTCTTAAGCAATAAAATCACTGTAAAATCTCTCTCATAAATGTCAGTGGCCTCAAAATTGACATTCTTACTAATTTCATCAGGCACTTTCCATTTC